>NC_141825.1:4430000-4440000 GCF_982586985.1 Callionymus lyra | reverse complement strand
GTATTTCTTAAGACATTAATCTTAAAATAAACTTATTTTTTAAAAGTTCGATCTTGTAATAAACCTCTTTTAAACTTAAATCCTGTAGTAAATTATTTATATGTATATATTTACTTTTTAAGAATTAAATCTTGTAGTAAATTATTGATACATTTAATTTCTTCTTGTAATAAACGCATTTTTAACTAATTTTAATCTCGTCACAAATGTATTTTTTTAAGACATTAAGGTCGTAATAAAAGATTTTTATATACAGTATATTTAATATTCAAGACTTTAATCTTGTTATAAACATATTTTTAAAGAATGTTTATCTCGTAATAAATGTATTTTTTAACACTTGAATCTAGTTATAAACATGTTTTTTAAAGCATTTAATCTCATTTCTTCCTCCCTGTGTTGTCGTGATTACATTCATCGACAGTAAAAACACTAAATGCAGGTGAAGTTCACGAACAGCAGAACTGACACAAAGAAACAAAAGTAGTTTAAAAAAGGCTGAGATCAGGAGTCGGTGAAACAGGCACCTGCACTTCTAAAACGAGCTGACCAGTGAAAACTCTGCCAGAATCTCAAACAGAAGCTCAAAGGATGGAGCCAAGCTTTCAAAAAACAGCATCAAAAGTTTCAAATCGATCCTGCTGGGAGTCGGTGGAGCCGAGCGACGACGTGTCTGTGAAAAACTGAGCTCACGACGGCACAAAGAACCTCTCACGCTCAAAATACTCTATAATACTACATTTTTATACTCGTCACACATTGAATAAACCAGTCAAACTACTTTACAAATACATCAACCTGCTACAGTGGAAAACCAAACATATACAACTGGGAAAAAGGATAAATTGGAGATATTTTTAAATGCCATATTGAATTCATGGATACATTTTTTAAATCTTATTTTTAAACTACTATGTTTTAACTTGAGAAAAACCTCTCAGCCCTCGGATTGGTAGAGACATTTACAAATTTGAAGAACCTAATGGACCTCAAGATGAGCCACAAACAAAACTTGTACAGTTTTAATTGAGAGTCTAGGATTGGGAGGAGAACATGGGGCGGATCCAGACAGAGCTGGATTTAAAATTCTCGTTTATTTTCGTGATACAATATGAATATCTGAGTTTTCTCTGGAGGTTGAAGTTCAGTCATCTGGGAGAGACTCGGAGTAGAAGTGTGGCTCCTCCGAGAGTAAAGATGAATCTTTACTTTCCAGGTCTGGGGGCCAAAGGCGGCCCTCCAGGATTTTTAAGCGGCCAGAAAAGGCTTTTTTTTTAATTGTGTGGTTGGTTCAAAATGCAGTTGACTTTTGAGTTGGTGACAGAACCAGTACACCAAAACCAAAACAGCAAACTAATAGTATATAAATAAAAAAATAAAGGCGTCTAGGGAAGCAGTGAAATGAAAAATGTTGGCCGAAAACTGAAAATCAGGTAAATCAGGCTGAAAACATCTTATATAACTTTTTGGTACCATTTCAAATAAGGCCAATATTGTACTCACCTCACTAATATCAAGGCATTGTATTGCTTCAAATACTTCAAATAATAATTGAATCACAATTTTTTTTAAATATTCGTATTTTAAAAATGCAGATATTTAAAGGTGAAGTAACTGGTGATTTGAGCGTCTCTTAAATCTCTTGAAAACCCTCTTTTCATTGAATTGTTGACATTAGAAAATGATCTTAAGCCCCGCCAACTGAAAACACTTTTGTTATTCTGGAGATTAAATCTTGTTGACCATAACCACACCCACTCTGATGTGATTGGTCAAACATGGAGGTGTGTTACTGAGCATCATCAATCCTGAAAGTCCCCCACCTCCAAGCGACTTGTTTTATAAACAAAGCAGGGCGTGATTACAGCTGGCTGGAGGAGGAGTGAAAGCATTATTACGTCATAATGGACTCTCGTAACCTCTTGTTCGCCAAGATTTCAGAGCAACTTTGTGTGAGTCACATGAGAGAACTTGTTAAATTCTAAAAACTAGTTTTATTTTCCTTTCATACCTTTGATAACAGATCTGGTGCCATTGTGGTTTAGGGTATCATGAAGTGTGTTTAAAGTGTCAAAAAATGATCAGAAAAATTCCATAGTTTTGATGCGGATGGAAGGGAATGCAATGGAAGATGATTTCTGTCCGTTCGAGACGGACATCTTGTGTGTGTCTGTTGTGTGTCTGTTGTGAGGTCGACCGCCAAGATCATTAACAACAAGACCCACGACAGCAGCAACACAAACGGCGAGCGTCCGAGGGGGGCAACGACAAGAAATCAAAGTCATAAATATGCAGAGCTGCTGCCGAAGGAAGTCCTGGCAGAAGCCGACGAATCGATGCGTGGAGAGGTGTTTAAGGAGGACGACTGGCAGAAACACAACGTCCAAGCTCCAGGATCGTTCACCGTCGTGCTGCCATTGTCACTCATGACACTTTACCCTTCGATGTGCGTCAGACGAGGCCAACAAGTGATATTAATACGGGATTAGAGCTTCCCTTCTTGACAAGTATCAAACCCACACCAGCTTAGAGAAGATGATACTAAATCTCTTTTCCAGAGCTGGACTCAGCTCCTGAGGGGCCAAGGTCGACGCGGGCGGACCCGATAGGTCACGTCAGCAAAAGTTGTTTTGTAGGCGCCGAGACGGGGTGTCACGCTAGGAGACGAGGGGAAGGGCCGGGGTTGGGTGAAAGGTCGGGGTCCGGCGGGTTTATCACCTGCCAGCCGCAGAGCCGGGACTTTTATACGCTCCCAAAACCATGTGAAGCAACACGTGGTTGGATAGCAACAGGGTAAGGGAGCTTTCCAGCAACTCCACTATTCTATAATTTAGACTATGGCAATACTGACATCAACTTACTGGCAGAAAAAATATGTCACATGAAGTTTACAGATCTTCATCGAAGTTTTCGCAGTGGTAACCTCTGTCGTTTTGTGCAGTGCTCGGTGGACACCAAGGGGGGCTTGATTTCTCCACCACAGCAGCAGGTTCAGAGCAAAATTTACTTCTCTCCTGGTGATTTCGCACTTATTTTTCCTGGAGCTTCCCGAGCTACTTCTTGTACGATGATGCCTTCACTGGCTTCTAAATTTCAAGTTGTCAGATTATTGCCAGAACAATCCGATTCTAGTATTTCCGTCTAAGTGTAAACATACTTTAAACCAGCCAGAAAAAAACACAAAAATATTTATTCATTTCTATCTTAATTTTTTTTTTTTACATCATTGCAGCTTGATTATTACTGTCTGAAAGGTGTTTTTGTTTTTAATTTTCTTTTTCTCTGAAGTCACATTATCTTGTGACTCTTAAAACGACAAGAAGCTTGATTCAGTCAAATTTACTCCAAAAATGTACCTGTATCAAAGTAAAAATGAGTGAAACACAAACTATATATCTTTTATTTTTTAACGTTTTTTGTCTGAAGTCTGGCCTGTGAATACAATGCAGACATTGAAACAATCTAAATTGCAATCATTTTACATTTCAAACATTTAAAATACATTCAATGATCCTCTGTAGGGGAAGAAATCAAAACTATACTTCTGCGCTCTTTTCTCAAGAGTGTAGTCGAACGTTGTGCTGTCGTTGTTCAAATGTGTGTTTTTACCTCATAATTTGGACCATTCCAGGCACAAAGTTTAGGTTTTGGCACAAGTATCAGATACGGGATGAATGACACTCGTCCCCGTCTGCACACATCAAGGCTTCAAACCTGATCAAAACTCTTAACAAAAATGTAATATAGGGAATAGAACCATCGCGACTTCAGTCGACCAACAAACCATGTGTGACTTCCATCTGCTACGACAACAGCCAGTTAAAATAAAAGTGTGAAAACTTCAAACTGTCCATATAACATATCAACCCCATCAGCAGTGGGACCGACTCTTTTAGACGCACCGGGACGTCGAAGAATCTGCAATCTAGCCGATCCGATGTACATCGCACTTGATCCGCAACACCGAATACGTCCGTTATTAGCTCGTCGCTGCTCAGTTATGTTGCCGAACAAGCTCCCCGGCGTCTCATAAGCCTGAAGTGGTGCTTTGAGCGGGTCCAAGGATGAAACAGTTGCCGGTTGTTAGACACTCTGGCTGCCATGTTGGCACCAAGAGTCTTTCTATTGTGGCAGAATCCCATCTCAGGATTTAAGGCCAATGATTTCATCAATATTCTGAAGTCGACGGGAACTTTTTGTTCCGAGGCACTAAATATAATCGTGAGACAATAGTTCCCGAGAAGGTAACACGACACGACTCATCTCTTAATCGTGGCTGCCGCTCGTATCCTCTTACTTTGTTGTCTTTATTTATATCGGACTCCCTTAACAGCCCGTCTGTTTGCAGGCCCGGGTTATTTATAGGCCCGCGGATCGTTGGCCTCGGCCCTGAGATCCTCGCGTACAACACATTTAATGGGCGAGATGGTTTGGCCACCTGAAAGGTTTAAGTGTCGAACCTGCAGAATATAATCAGGATACTCGTCCACGTTTATATCCGCCAAAACGCTGGCGGGTTTTTCATTACGATGTAAGCGAGACGCTTCAAATTCATACCATAATTAGCTTTATAGTAGGCGTGACTTTCAACACATCCAAATGCCTCACTTTTTGTTATCAGGACGCACAGCGGGTGAAAATTATTTTCAGTTATATTTTTTTTAACCAAATTCTCAATGGACGTACAAAAATCTTTTCTATGTACTGTTCAAGAGGACTTTCTTAAACAACTTGTGAGTTATAATGTTTCTTTCTGAAGTTTTTACGTTAGTTAAATTCATTCTAAGTATATTTACAACCAAACAACCAGTAAAAATGTATTTTATTGAGTATTGTTTTGATTGTTTAAGCGCTTTGTGATCCAGGTCTAGAAAAGTGCTCTATAAATATAAATTACTTACAATACTTACCATTCTGGTTTTAGCTGCTATTCATTTCAGTATTAATGTGGGATACATTCTGGGATACATTACTACCCAGGCAGGTTCTGCATAATCTCAAAAGTGAGGAAGTTAAGGCCATCAAAGTCGTTCCTCATTCCTCATATTTTGAGTATTGGAACAGCCCTCGCTCGTCCAGATCTTGAGCTCCAGGAAGGAGTTTAAGGAAATAAGGAGATTATTCGGGCCCAGCCTTGGACTTCCCTGCCGAGGTTCAGCCTATTCCCTGGGCCAGGTCCAAAGATTTAGTTTGCAAGTAGAAGCTAGTTATAATCGTTGGCCCCAGATTGTGTCGCTGGTTGGGGCGGCCCCCCAATTGTCACTTCCTTCCGATGATCAAAGGTATATTTTCAATAAAGTTATCGACAACTGCTCACTAACACAACACAGCCCAACACCTATCGAAGGCTGTGTTTGGCGTCAAAAGTGGGATGATGTCCAGGACAGAAGAATAAGGGTCAGTCTTCCCAGTATGGATTTGTGAGGAAGACCCCTGAAGCCATCCAGTGTATAGAGGAGCTTCAGTAACTGAAGACAAATACAAGCTTCTGTTGTATTTGGGAGGAAGTTGACGAACGATGCAACAAGGTTCTTAAGTTTTGACACTTTTGTTTTGCAGAACAGTGGCGATGTGGAGACCACCTTGAACAACCTGAACGTCCTGGATGAACTTCTTTCAGCCGGTAAACTCTCACCATATGAATTTGTAGAATAATTTGATAGCACAGAATTATTAATGTGTTTTGAGACGAAAATAAAATAAACGATGACGATGTTTAAAGTATAAAAAAATATGACATAAAGATTTCCATGAAATACAGCCTTAAATTTTAGATTATTTTTCGTATTTTAATCCTATTGAGATTATAAAGACAATTTAGAATATTACGTTTGAAATGTTTTATATCAGACATGCAATGGTTTTATTTTTTAAGGTAAGTATTTTTTTCAAACTTTGGGTGTAGGATTTAAAATGAAAAACACCGACAAACAGCCAAAGGGAAACACTATACAAACGAGATTTACCGATGGAGCATCTGGGCCTCTGGTGCTGAAGAGCAGGTGTGATCATCTTTATCTGATTAGTTCCAGGTGCGACCATTAGTGAAGCTCTCAGGGACGAAGAGACGAAGACAAGACAAGACAGGAAGTACAAGAACAACTAAACTGAATATATGTGGATATAAACCGGTTCCAACACCATCGAGATCATCAAAGATTTTTTTTTTATATTAACCCTTCTGTTACCTCTGGGTCAGAAGAGGCCCAAAAACAAATGTATTTGTGGTATTCCTTGTGTTGTCTCTGGTTCAAGGTGACCTGGGGGAGGCTCGAAAACAAATGTATTTGTGGTATTCCTTGTGTTGTCTCTGGTTCAAGGTGACCTGGGGGAGGCTCGAAAACAAATGTATTTGTGGTATTCCTTGTGTTGTCTCTGGTTCAAGGTGACCTGGGGGAGGCCCGAAAACAAATGTGTTTGTAGTATCCCTTGTGTTGTCTCTGGTTGTCAAGGTGAACGACCTCCTTGGCTTTCATAAATACATATGCAGTGGTGGAGGTTGTTCACCTTGACCCAGAGACAACACAAGGGATACCACTAATACATTTGCTTTCGGGCCATTGGGTCAGCTTGACCCTGAGATAACACACGGGTTAATAACGTAAATTAATCTGGTTTAGACCAAATTCATCTAAGAAATGTGTAGAAAAATCATATGTAACATAAAAAAATATTAATATAGTCATAAAAGAGAATTTACAAATGAAAAACTGAGCAAAACATGAAGAAATATAATATAAAGTAGAGGTTTCACAAATACGTGGGCTATTTACAGACCATAAGATCATATTTTGCGGCTCCTTATTTGAAGTTTTATAATTGTGGCCAATCAACGTCAGAAGGAGTAAACATTAAAAAATCCAATTTGATCATTTATATATATTTAAAATTAAACAAAAAGGCACATAAGAATCTACAAATCAAATCGGGATCAAAAATTGAAATTTTCCCAGTCTCAGCAAGAACTGACCTCTGGGCCGCACAAGTCAGACCCAACTTTTCTTTCATTAAATCGATGATAATCCGTGTGGCGAGTCTTTGGTGAACGTGGTACTGGACTGTCGTTCCAGGGACGGATCGTAGGATCCACTACATGATCAGTAAAGGCGGCAGCGAAGCTCTGCTGACGGCGCTGGTCAACTCGGCTCGAACCTTCAGCCCCAACTTCACCGTCCTGCTGCCGCTGCTGCACCTGCTGGCCAAAGTGGGAAGTCGAGGTGAGCGCCACCTTCGGGCCGAAGCCGTCTTGCGTTCTGAGACTGTTTCGACTCCACAGATCGGCGGATCGGCGTGAAGGCGGAGGACGCCGGCGTCGTCCTGCTGACGCTGAACCTGCTCAGACAGAACCTGACCCACGCCCAGAGAGCTGCCGCCTGCCTGCTGGTGCTGCAGGTCTTCTGCTCGTCGGGTAGGAACACAAAGTCAAAAGTATCACCATCTCTATGGTGTGTCCCAAGTTCATCTTCGCCTTCTTCTTCACAGTCTCCACCGCCAACCTCATCGGGGAGAACCAGGGCCTGGACGTGGTCTACCGGCTGATCCCTCACCACACCAGCAAACACCTGCACACTGTTAAGTACGTCTGTGCTCGGCCTGATTGAACCATCATAGCTTTGATCGTCTGATAGATTGTTTTTTATTTAGTTTATTTACGTTTTTAGTTACTCTAGTTGACATGAGTTGACTCATTTTCTACTCACCCTCATGTCGACTAAGAGTTGGGATTATTTATTTATTTATCAGAGTTATAGACAAAAATGTTTGTTCGTTTTAAAGTAGCGACTGGAGCTCAGTTGTCTTCGTCTTCGTCCAAAAAGACACTTAAAAACATTCAAATACCCCCAAACTGCTCGTCTGTAACGTCCTTCTTGGATTAGAGCCTCGACATAAGAGATTGTTCCTGAAGAATCTTCGGTATCCTCTCGTCCTCAGTCAACATCGGGATCTCTTGGTATTTCCTTAATCTACAGTATCCTCTCGTCCTCAGTCAACACCGGGATCTCTTGGTATTTCCTTAATCTACAGTATCCTCTCGTCCTCAGTCAACACCAGGAACTCTTGGTATTTCCTTAATCTACAGTATTCTCTTGTCCTCAGTCAACACCAGGAACTCTTGGTATTTCCTTGTTCCTTTAGCTGCAGTGGACATAATAACTGCTGCCATCTAGTGGGCGGAGGTTTAATTGCAGCACGAAAATGAACAAAAAGTATTTGCATGTAAATTGTTAATAAATAAAAAAAGTATTTTATTTTAGGCAAACTGAATTGAACATAATTATGCAAAATAAATAGATCCATAATAAAAATACAATTTTATTTGAATTGCAAAAGATATATTTCTTTAATACTTAAAAATAATATCTATACGTCTTTGATTTTTCTTATACCCAAAAATAACACACTTTGTGTTATGTTGTGTGTCCTACAGTTTATTTATTTTAAACATATATCCAGTGTCTGCGTTGACCATAAAGATCTGGGTTTCTTCTCGATCTGGTTATAGTACCTGCATCCATCCCGACACTAGCCTGAAGCTAACCTGAGTCCTGGACTTGGGTTGTAAATGTGTTCTCTTGGCAGTCCTACCGAGCATTCTCTGAAACCATGTAACTCCAGACTTGAGCCAAATCTTCTGGCTGAGCCGGCGAGAGGTTATCAACTGACCTGAGGCGGCTTCAATCCAAGCGTGGAGGATCAGGTTTTGGAAGGGAGTCCCAGGCTCCCCTCGCTGTGGACATGTGAGCCACCTCGGTGTCCCTTGAGAAGGTCTAATCTCACCAAATTCCTTCCTGCTCTCGGACAAGGTGCCCCCCGGAGAGCCGAGCCGAGGCTGGACGACACATCTCAAGCAATTATTTTTACAAATTCAAACATATACGTCAATACTTACGTAAAACACTTACTACACAGCTTTAAATATTTATGTTAGGAATCCGAAAAATCCATGTAACAACTCTCAAAACTTTTAGTACATTATGTTTATAGTTTCACTAAAAACTATTCTATGGAAGTATTTCATTGCTATCAGAGTATTCAAATATTAATTTAACATTTCAAATATTAAATCTTCTTCAAACTTCAATCTATTATATAATAATTTGATGATTCAAATAATCAAAAGGATATTTAGGATATTTACTTTTGACATTTTTAAATCAAAATATCAAACCTTATGTGTAAAAAATTAAATTTTCATTTTTTAATTCAAGTATTGGAAATAAAAATGATTTCACCTTTCAGTGTGGAATTCAATTATTCAAAAACAAATTTATATAAAATTTCAACTATTTAATTCTTACATACAATTCATATTGACCCTCGTTTTAGAAGCTAGTGTAATTAAATTAAATTTGTGTCCAAAAGCTAACACAGCTTATAATTATGGCCAAGTTATTCATTTAAAGTTCTTAAAAACTCTCGAAACCATGACGTGAAAATTGACTTCACAGATTTAATGCATGAGTATGTGAGATTGAACACATCGTTTCTGTTTCCCTCCAGTGTCAGAACAGTGTAACTGCAACCTCTTTTAAAAGGTCAACTAATGAAAAACTCTCTTGACTCACTCACATGTAGAATATTTCTCTCCAAGATGCAGTAAGTTCCTCATCATGACCATGTTTTCAACTTATTACTTTATGAAGTTGCTCTGAAATCTGGGCGAACGAGAGGTTACGAGAGTCCATTATGACGTAATAATGGCTTCGCTCCTCCTCCAGCCAGCTGTAATTACGCTGTGCTTTGTTTATACATCAAGTCCCTTGGCCGAGGAGACTCCCGTGATTGATGATAGGCGGTGACAAACCTCCATTTGTGACCCAAATAACAGCAAATAATGGTTATGGTCAATAGACGACCGAGATCAGTTGGATGATTCAACAGCAGGGGGCGCTCTTAGGCGCTCCGAGCCGTCATGTCCTACCGAGAAGAATTAAAATATCCGGGGAAACATCATCATACTCCCGACATACTGCGTCTCAACATCTCGGCCGAGGCCGGG
>NC_141825.1:4297500-4425000 GCF_982586985.1 Callionymus lyra | reverse complement strand
TTGTATATTTTCTATTCAATAAGCTCCTCCCCCTTTTTTGTTGCTACAGTTGAATACAAAAAAAATGTCATTAGGTTTTTTGTAAAACACATTTTTTTTATAATTTTGTGGTCACTTGTTATATTAATCCGGCTTGAAGACAAACTTTGTAGTCAAAGATTTACTCTAGTTTTCTGCGTCTCTTCACTTCAGCTGCTGCCCCCGCGACTTCCCCGTGGACCTGACCTCTGACCCCGTGTTTGTCTCCCCACAGAGGCCAACGTGGCGGCGGCGGCGTCGGGCGGACTCGTGTCCGGGCTCCTGCGGATCTACAGGGACTGGAACCAGCAGGAGGCGCGACTGGTGGACGTGGAGATCTGCCAGGCGCTGCTGCGCTGCCTCCACCAGGTGACCTGCAGTACTGCGGGCAGGCTGGCTCTGGTGTCCCAGGACGGTCTCCGGGTCCTGTACCAGGCCACGCAGGTAGACCTCATCCACCTGTGGAGACCCTGACGGAGACTCACAACATTTGTTTAAATTAAATGAGTTGCTATTTTTTAGCATCGCTAGCAGGTTCAGATACGTTAGCAGCGTTTATACGTAAAGTTATCGTCTTGAATATTTGATCGTAGAAAAAAATATCTTGAAATTAACCCTTCGTGTTCTTTGCTGTCTCGTTTTCCTGCTGCCATGGTTACGACGAGATGAAGCTAAGCTAACTAACATGATACGCTAATGTCAACAACAGGCCGACTACATCTGTTTTTGTGTATGTGTGTGTGTGTGTGTGTGTGTGTGTGTGTGTGTGCATGTGTGTGTGTGTGTTTGTGCAAGTGTGTGTGTATGTGTAAGTGTGTCTGTGTGTACGTGTGTGTATATTTATGTGTATTTATGTATGTGTATGTGTTTGTACGTATGTGTGTGTACGTGTGTGTGCGTGTGTGTATGTGTGTGTGTGTTTGTGCAAGTATGTGTGTATGTGTAAGTGTGTGTGCGTGTATGTGTGTGTGTGTATATGTATATTTATGTGTGTATATATGTGTGTGTATGTGTGAGTGTATATGTGTGTATGTGTGTCTGTGTGTGTGCATTTCTTTGTCTTTCTGTGTTTTTGTGTGAGTAAATATGTGTGCGTCTGTCTGTTTGTGTGCGTGTGCGTGTGTGTGTGCGTGTGCGTGTGCGTGTGCGTGTGCGTGTGCGTGTGCGTGTGCGTGCTGGTCTGTGTGTGTGTGCGCAAGAGTGTGTCTGTGTATTTTCATGTGTGTGCATATGTGTGTCTGTGTGCGTGATGGTCTCTGTGAGTGTGCATGTGTCTTGTGTTTGTGTATCTGTGTGTGTACCACTCTGTGTGTGTATGCGTCTGTGTGTCCTTGTGTGTGTGTTATCTGTCTACATGTGAGGCGTCTCTGTATGTGCGTGTGTTCATATGTGTGTGCGCGCGCGTGTGTGTGTGTGTGTGTGTGTGTGTGTGTGTGTGTGTGTGTGTGCATGTGTGTGTTTCCAGACGTGTCTGTCAAGTCAGCTTCTGGAGTCTCTGGTGGAACCGTCAGTCCAGCTGATGCGCAAGTGTCTCCCTATAACTCGACTCCCTCTGACATCAGATCTCTCCGCCTACACCTTCCCTCTCCCCGGACGACCTTCGACCCCCGAGCCAGGTCAGTGGTGCCCTCGAGCCAGAGCTGTGTGCCGGCGATGACGTTGAGGTTGTGTGTTTGTAGAGGCGCTCGGTGAAGACAGCGAGGGAGAAGAAGATGAAGAAGAAGAAGAAGAAAGTAAAGACTTTGTGAGTCAAGTCAGAGCAACATGTGCAAGAGTGAGGGTTAGAACCACGAGGGGGCGTCAGTGAGTTGTGAAAACACCTTTTATTTATTTATTTTAAAGGATGTTTTATACAGTGAAATACGATTTACTTTAGAATGTTTTTACACATTTATTTTAATTTTAAAGTAAAAATGAAAAAACTTTTATTTCACATAAATGTATGTAATGACATGTAAAAAAAAATTAAATACAATATATACTGCGATAAATATAACAGGAGTAGTTAATTAAAAAATAATTAAACATAAATATAGTGAGGAGTTTATTTTATTTCAAATAAAGGTAAATAGATAAGTAAGAATATAGGACGATATAACAAATATAGAGGATTACATATAGTTTAGAAAATAAATATAGATGTGCATGTAAGCATGTAAACTTAAGGAAAACCTATAATAAATAAATAAATAGGAGATGTTAAAATGGTATATAAGGTGTTAAGATATATATTTGTAAATAAAAATAAAAATAAATTATACATATAGAAAAAAAAAAATATATATAATGATGTATAGTTTGATGACAAACATTTTTTTTCTTATTTTAAACAGAGCTAAACTGTCAATATGATTACAAAAAATAAATCAAATAATAGAATCAAAAGCAACATTTGAATCTTCTGATCAATTTCATAAGGATCTGACATCTTTTTGTGAGATTCCTTGACGTGGTTCAGCTTTAAAACCTGGTCCTGGTCATGTCAGTACTGGGTCCATCTTTGGGTCTCTGCCTGTATCATGGTTAGTCCTGGTTGTATCGTCAAGACCAGAGGTGGGCAATAATAATTCTTCAAGGGGCCACATTCAATTATGTGAATGTTGTTAGGGGCCGTCAAGCAAAAAAAAAAAAAGGACATTCCTCGTTAAGGCGTGACATTTATTAAAGCTAAATAAGCTGCATTTTTATTCTTGTATATATAAGTTTTTTTCAAAACATTTCTTCAATTGACTTAAAAGATTTTTTTTAAGGGATAAAAATATACTCGAAAAATGACATACAAGAAAGGAGGGAAAAAGTAAATAAGTGTGAAAATGTAAATGAATAATAAATACAAAATACATTTCTTAATGCATTAGAACCTTTTATACATGATCTTACTTGGACATTTCGAGGGCCGCATAAATACAGTCAAAAAAAATAAAAAAACAAAAATAGCCGCACTTTGCCCAGGTCTGGTCCAGACTCTTAAACAGACCTGACTAATGGAACATGAAGTACCTGAACGTTCACTCTCGGCCTCAGACTGTTATTCAGCCTCCAAGAAACAAAAGCGTGTCTCGTGCACGCACACACGAGGCTTCACGGACGCCTCAGATAAATTGTCTTGGAAGGATATAATTAAAATCCTAATATGAATCTCCACACGCGACTATCTTCTCAGCAGGTGAGCCTCTGCGTGAAGCCTCCAGCTGTCAGAGGAACCAGCCAACCAGGACGCTCCATTCCACACACCGGCGTGGAGAGCGTTTCTGTACCTGTGCAACTTAACTTTTATTTAATTTATAAAGTCGTATTAGCATTTTAAATACAGTTTAGGAAGTCAAGCAGAAGATCAGGTCATTATTTTGTTGAAAATACACTTATTTATCATTTAGGTTTCAGTGCTTTTATTGTTCATAACAACTCATTAAAAAATAATATTGTAAAAACTTAAAATGATAAATAAATTAAACCCTTGTATTAAATTGAAGAACCAGTTACAATCAAATAAATGAAAAATGTGAAAACATTTAATGATAAAAGTACAAAAGATTATGAATCAAAACCTGAAATATTATCTTTTTAAAAAATGATACAGTATTTGTTATCTATACTTATATAAAATATAAAAACATCATATTTAAAAATATTATTATTAAAATGAACGAAAAAAGAGATTAAAATATAAGAACAATAACAATTTATGATAATAAATTAAAGTAAAAAAGATTAGTAATGAAACTGTGACTTAAAAAAACATGACTAAAATTGTATATAAAATTAAAATGCATAAATCAATCACCTTTATGATATATAAAAGAAAAAAAACAACTAATAAAATCAGGGAAACATTTAAGTGGAACAGGTTTTTTTATTTTCATTTGATTTTTTATTTGGGGATAAAAACCGAGATATTTCTAGTTGTAAAAGACACAAACACCAGCTTATATTTCACTTATTCTTCAGGCTTGTAAATATATATTTTTCTAACTTTCATGAAAGAAAAAAAACTTTATAGTAAATTGTCTTTACAGGACGACGACCTCGAGACAGACTTGAACAAACTTCGCCGCCGTCCAGAACCGGACCGGCCCAAAGACCAGCTTCCTCAGTACCTTCGTCTCTGCCCAGAACTGTCACATGACTTCCAGGTGAGATTCATCTTAACCCCCCGACCCCAAAAAAAAAAAATTTTATTCATTGAATTCATGAAAATATGGTTGAAAAGTGAGTTTTGAATGTTTGCTGATGATTCAATGTCTTAAAAATAAAAGAGTAAAAACATTTATATTCAATTATATACAATCACTTTGAAGCGGTTCGTCATAATGAAGACTTGATTGACAGTTTGGGTCGTGCATTATTGAAGATCTCACGCCGGGGTCAGGCAGACCCGCTGCTACCAAGTGTTTCCGTACAGTCAGCACCGATCGACGAAGGGTTAACACTCGCGTTGACGTTTCGCAGACTTCGCTTCCACACCTTCCCGGAGTCCCGGGTTCAATTATACATGTCGGTAATTATCAGCTTCTAATAAAAGACGCTGCAGAAGTGGGGATGTGACGCGCTGGAGTGCTGGAGGAGACAGAAATAGATTGTGTCAGAGACAGATGGGAGATAATGAACGGGAGTCTGCGGCCGCGATAATGTTTCATGTCACACAGGAACAGGAGAGCGTCTTGACTGCTGATTAATGTGCTAATATCTGACTAATAATGAGGAGGAGCTCAGGCCGACACACTCTCTGCTGCCAACTCCTGTTTCATCAGCGTAATTAGATCAAGAAAACAATCTCCACGTTCCTGTGTCGGACTCCAACCAGACGACGACCGACGTTATTGTTTTCTGATCGTCGTGTCCATGGACACGTGGAGACACGTCGAGGGAGGACATCGTTGCAGCAGGAGTGATGGGAAACGAGACGACAATGATGTTCGTGGATGAAAGAGGATCATTTAAAAATGAGATTTTAAGATTGATTTATGATTGTAACAGATTATTTTGGTGTCTAAACAAGAAGGATCTGTCTCGCATGCAGTTCATACAAAACTCTGCAGCCAGAATTCTGACCCCCTCTAGTAGAAGAACTCACATTTCTCCGATCCTTAAAACTCTTCACTGGCTTCCAGTTTCTTTCAGGATCAATTTAAAATTCTGGTTCTTACTTTCAGATCTATTCATGGTCAGACCTTCCATCAGTGATCTGATCCAGACTTACACCACAGCTCAGGCTCTGAGGTCTTTCCAAAAGTGTGCGAATACATTTGTTTCCATTTTTAATTTTAAGAAAATAAAACCATCTTTTTTGTGGCAGACAATATATCTAATATTTATTTATAGTACATAAGGAATGACATTTATTTTCTAGATAATAAAATAAATGTTTGTGTTTTGATTATTTATTTATTATTAAAAAACAACAACAAAAGACGGTCGCCTCACAGCAAGAAGGTTGCTGGTTCGCTTCCAGGCCAAGCCAACTTGTGAACTTTCTGTGTAGAGTTTGTATGTTCTCCTGTCTTGCGTGGGTTTACTCCGGGCACTCCGGTTTCCTCCCACAGTCCAAAAACATACAGAGGTTGATTGAGATCTTGGGGAAATTGTCCGCAGGAATAAGTGTGTGTGAGAATGGTTGTCTGTCTTTGTGTGCCCTGAGACAGACTGGCGTCCTGTCCAGGGTGTCTCCTGCCTCTCGCCCTATGATACTGGGATAGACTCCAGTCTCCCCGGTAGATAGAACGGTTTTGGTAATGAACAAAAAAAAACAACAACTATTACGCCACCATGTTGCCCTGTTTTTTAGACATTATTTGAAGTGTTTTTGATGCTCTTCTTTCAGGGAATGGACTTGAGTTCAGGTCCAGAGGAGAGTTCAACGTCCTCATCAGATGAAGAGCAGGTCAACGGTTTCTCTCCTCCCGTCACCAGAAGAACCCGACATCGAGGCTCCGGTCCGACCCGGTCCGCTTCCGACTCCGAGACAGAAACGTCCGCGGGAGGTCGGCGGACTAACTTCAGCTTGAAGATGTAATGGTTAAAATTAACTTTGACGTTTTCGTCTCCAGTTCCAGTCGACGACCACTTACCGGTTCCTGATTTCAACAACCTCCTCAGCACCAGCCCAGGGTTGGAGCGACTCGCCGGAGAGCCCAGGTTCGTCCAAAAAAAAAACCCGCCGATGCAACCAACAATCCGCCTAAACCTGTTCCCTCACAGGGAGAACGCAGGGGACGAGCAGAACCAGGAGGACGCCGAGGAACCGCACCATCAGTCCGCCATCGACAGGCTGTTGGACAGAAACGGCGCTCAAGTCTCCCACCACGACCCCAAGACCTACCGCGCTGTCGCCAGAAAGACCAAGTCCATTCCCGGGTTCAGCATCCTGGCCTTCCCTGATTTCTGGGGTCACGTCCCTCCGCCGGCGCACGAACCCATGACCCCGCGCAAGCCCAACATCCAGAGGTGGGATCCCGGCGGCGGCTCCCGACGGTCTGCGCCGCGTAGATCTGTAAATGTTAATCCGAGCGCAGGAAAAGGCCACATCTATCAACGGGGAGTCGTCTCCGTGCACGCTTGTGGTAAACAGATATTTGGAATGCTCTCAGGCGCCAACGATGCTTAGCAAAGTGTCCTTGAGCAAAGCACATAATTCACTTTGGTCCTGGCAGAAACCCCAGGAGAGATTTAAGTAACTTCTTTAGAGGCTACGGAACAAGTTCAACTTTTCTTTAAAACATCATCCCTGTTTAGTTTAACCTCTCGTGTTCCCGACTGAAACGAATCCGCGGTTAACGACACCTGCCGTGTTGCGCTTGACAGCTCTGAGACTTTTGAATCATTGGACACATTAGTCTGACACCGGCAGAGGAATCACAATGACTTTTAGGAATAATGGTGCTGGAATAGTTGCTCCTTTCCTGGTACCACGAGGCGAAAAGTCTTCTGTGTCGTCGCCACCACCTCATTGGCTATCGGAGCCGAGCCCTGACTCTTGGACGCCACTGATGTTTCATGGTAAAAAAAAAAATGTAAAAGCCTCTTATCCAGGAGTCAATTTTGGAGCATCGACCTCCATCCTAAGAATTAGTCGTTTACGTCTTCATCCCTCCACGGAAGTCTTTCGGCAGTGACCTCGGGTGTGTCGCACCATTTTATGTGGTGTAAACTTTCAGCTTTCAAGGTCTTCCTGGTGCACCCAAAGACACTTTGTGTCCCTTTCAGGATCAACTTTAAAATTCTGGTTCTTACTTTCAGATCTATTCATGGTCAGACCTTCCTTCAGTGATCTGATCCAGACTTATACCCCAGCTCGGGCTCTGAGGTCTGTGGATCAGAATCTACTGGTGGTTCCTGAACACGGTTCAGGACCAGAGGAGAGAAATCCTTCCAGACTGTTGCTCCTAAGCTTTGGAACGATCTTCCTCTCTCTTTGTGCTTGATGGATCTACTTAGTCCTTCAAGAAACATCTTAAGACGATTTTATTTGTTCAGACTTTTCCTTGATTTTCTGGAACTCCTGTGTTGTTCTCAGTATTATCTTGATCTTTAAAGTATATATTTTATTGAATTATGTTTTGATTGTTTAGGCGCTTTGTGACCCTGATCTGGAAAAGCGCTATATAAATGCAAATTACTTACTTACTTACTTGCCTCATTTCGACTTATTTTGGGATTATTACTCAGTTCATTTTAAGAGTTATAGACTAAAATGTTTTACCAATTAAATGTAACGCTTCCAGAGCCCCCTACTATCTACACTTGAAGAGCTCGCGATATTACCTCCAGTTTATAACAACCTTTAAATCTCAACTTGTTTTTTTTTTTTCCTTTAATACAAGACGAACGTTACAGACGATCAGTATTGAGGTATTTGGATGTTTTCTTAAGTGTATTTTTGGACGAAGACAACTGGGCTCCAGTTGCTACATTAAAATGAACAAACAGTCTATATCTCTTAAAAAAACAGATTACTCTGAGAATAATCCCAACTCTTCGAGTCGAAAACAAGTGAAGTTTGAATTTCGGGTGAACCATCACTTTAAAGATAGAGTACACAGAGAGTAGGAAAAGCATGTGTGGTATAGGACAACCACGGTGTGGGCTCAGCTGTGGAAATAAAAAAGGAATCAACTTCACAAAAAACTTCCAATAAAAGAGAAAACTTCAGAAGAGAAGGCAGGAATAATGAGCTGCACTAACGACGCTCACCTTTATCCCAAAAGTCTGCAGCAACCAACTATCCATTAAATGATCTTTCAAAGCTGTCGCTGCTATTCACGGTTCTATTCAATACCCGGGCGGAATGACTTCTCTTCTGTCGGATATCAACAATCCTTGTCACCTTTCCTGAGCCGCCGTATTCAGACAGCGAGGGCGAAGTTGCGGAACAATGAGGGAGCGCCGGTATAAAAGAGATGGACTCCAGTCTTTAAATTAGCCCATCATGGCTGTCAGCGGCCCACGAGAACAAAAGACCAGATGAAGATGAAGAAGAATGACAGGAACAAAAAAAAATAAAAGGACGGCTGGTGGGAGATCATGAGATGTAAGAGAGATTGATGGATTGGGGTTTGCGGGGGTGATCCCCGATGTTGGGGTTCGGACTCAAATGTCAAGTGTGAAAGAGAAATCCGTGTCAGCAACCGGAGACTGGAACCACTGGAGAGTTCTTCACCTTTGGGTGCCAGAGTGGGCGGGACAGGAATACCCTCCCCGGGCAACGGACCTTGACGTAGGACCAGGCTGTTCCTTTTCTATGAACAATTGATGAAGGGAGAGTGCAGACCCCTGTGGAGGAACATCTCGTTGGCAGCTCGTATCCATGATCTTGTTCTTTCTTTGTCCGTTCATGAGCTTCAACATCAGTTTTCGAGTTTTACTCCAAAAAAACTGACGAAAAACAGTTTCCTTCAACTGAAAGAAAATCTCTAAACTTATGAAAATGACGTCACAACAACGATCTGGATCTTGTAATCCATGTGTTTGTCTCGTCTAGACTATTGTAACAGTTTATTTTCGGTGTCTAAACAAGAAGGATCTGTCTCGCCTGCAGTTCATACAAAACTCTGCAGCCAGAATTCTGCTTACTGAACTTACTTACTCCTATGAGGGCCGGATGAAAACAGTCAGAAATCCACTTTGGGCCCTCGAGGTCTGACCTCTTGCTCCTCGTTCTGGTGAAAAAAGGACTCCTAGACTTGATAGAAAACATTTGTGGATGGAGGGGATTATTCCGGTACGGTTGTCTAAAACTAAATCTACTGTAGAGATAAAATATCGACATGAAGCACCATGAAAACATGATAAGGCGACGACTTTTGTCTTGTTTTTTTTTTCATCCTAAAATCAATCGCACCAGAGAACACGAGGGGACCGACTCGCACAGTACTTCTGCTGCTTCCTCTGGGTTCTAACAAATCTCCACTGAGGGATGTTTTCAAAAACAACAGAGGCTGACATTTAAAAATGTTAAAGATGCAATTTCCCCTCAAGACATAATGGAATTACAGCGAGCGCCTGTTGGCACTTATCTCAGAAAGAACATTTATGAATCTTTAGTCGCTCGGCACAACCAACGATAATGTCCTTGTTTCTTGAGTTGATTGTTTTGGAGAATACGATTAGTTCAATAGATGGACCTTTCAGGGCTCCTTATTCCCAGACCCCGGTGCAGCAGAGAGCGCTTTGGAAAGTGCATTTTCAGCGCTGAACTTTGGTGGAAAAGATCTTATCATCATGCTTCACTTTAAACTTTAAACTGTTTGATTGGAAGGGATGAAAAGGGCGAAGCTGCAGAGAGTCAAAACACTTCTTGAAAACATTGTTGGTTAAATATTAACGCTGCGGTTGCGAAACATTCGGAATCGACTTCAGCTCTGTCGAGTATTTTGTCTTCACTTTCCAACTACAGCTGGAAGCTGGAGGAGGTTTTGAGATGTTGGGACTCGAGACACAAACTTGTTTCTCTAATCTCAGTTTCATTCCCTCAGACAGAAGGTTTTCGAGGACGTCCAGCGCTTCATGAGCTCAGACGACATCATCAACCAGGTGGTCTTCGACCTGGAGGACTGCAGGTGGGTCGATCTGCTGCGACGATGATGTTCTCCTGTGACGTTCCAAAACCTCTTTGCAGTCCTCAGTGTCCGTCCGTGAGAGCAGACTCCTTGAAGTTCTTTTCCAAGTTCGAGTGCGGGAACCTGAGGAAGGCCGTTCAAGTCCGTAGGTAGGTCGACAAAGGTTAGATTCCCTCATGAATCCTTTTTGTTTGAGCCAATAGAAGCATGTCAGCAAAGTTTTCGGTTGTCTTCATTATTTATAAAAATCTGGCTTCAGACTTCTATACCCAATCTTCGGCTCTCATGACGGGAAACATTTCGCTGAGAAACCTTGTTTTCTCTTAGTATTGTCAAAGAATGGATGGTCATATCTGAAGGTCACTTCTAGTTGGAATAAGGTCTTAAAATGGCACTGATTATGCAGAAAAGCACTAATAAGTTCAGCAGATTCCATATTTTCTGGATATATTTTCTGTAAAGAAAATCTTAAATACAACATGAATGATTCGTACCCCTTTTGATAATACTGACCAAACGTACTGAAGAAAACAGGTTGAAAATACAATTGTACTCCTGAATGGTACGAGATACAACCTGAGAGATTCACATTCCTTCAGTCAAGGTCGCGCAGCAGGTCGTGTTGATCAGATTAAACGTTTGTTAGTTGTTAACTTTCTTTCCAAAGTTTTGTTGTACTTGTCCTGGTATTTTCCAGAAAGTCTGTTGACACGTATTATCTCTGATAAGAAATGATATGAAAACAGCTTTTCAAACAAAAAAACCTCATGTGTCAACTAAAGGTTAAAGGTCAACTAACGTGTTGATTTAAGTGTGTTTTGAATTGATCTTGAACTCTTTTGTATCATCAGTGTGTGTTTGTACAAAACTCTCTTTTCATTGAAATATTTACGTTTAAAACTCTTTCGTTGCTGTGATTGATCAAACATAGAGGTTTGTCACCACGTGTCATCAATCCAGGAAGTCTTCACCTACAAGCGACTCGTTGTATAAACAAAGCGGGGCTTGATTACAGCTGGCTTGATTACAGCTGGCTGGACTAGGAGTGAAGCCATTATTACGTCATAATGGACTTCGCTCTCATAACCTCTCGTTCGCCCAGATTTCAAATCAACTTTATAAAGTAATAAATTGAAAACATGTTCTTGATGAAGGACTTACTGCATCTTGGAGAAGAAGACTTTAACATTTGAAACACGTGAGTCAGAAGAGATGAAGTTTCACTTTAGTTGACCTTTGAATTAACATCTAAATTAACTTTTAAGCAGCTATATTTATGTTTAAAAGTGTGTGCGGGAAACAGCATGAGTTGGTGAGTCAGATTTACTGAGTCACTCGACCGTATACATCCGTGTGTGCTGCAGGTTTGAGTACGACCTGGTGCTGAACACGGATGCCAACTGCTCCCAGCATGCCCAGTGGTTCTACTTTGAAGTCAGCAACATGCTGCCGGACGTACCGTACCGCTTTAACATCATCAACTGTGAGAAGAGCAACAGCCAGTTCAACTACGGTGAGAAGCTAAAGTGTGTCGGGTGTCGGTTTCCTCAAAAAAAGGACTTCAAACTCTTTCTCAGAAGTCAAGTTAATCAACTGCAGCAGAGCAACTTGACCAGCAAGTAATCCACTTAACATCAGGCACAGTATAGAATCACATTTACTCTTCATCTGCAGGGAAAACATGAGCACCGCAGCCTCACGACTGGAGGGTTGCAGGTTCAAATCCAGCTTGAGATGTTATCTTAGTTCAGAGGTTTCAAACTTAATCACACAAGCGGTCAAAATCTTTTAGCATTTGAGGTCACTGGCCGAACAAAATGTGAATTAAACAATTAATTCTAGTTTCTTTATTGCATTTTCATTCAGGATCATGATTTATCCGATCCATCTTAAATTCCTTTTAGTTTTGCTCCAGTTGAAGGTCTTCAAATATGATTCCTATCTTCTCTAACTAACTCTAGGTCGCAATATCAACATAAACATTAACCCAATTGGACTTTGAGAAAACTAACAGTTGGGACACATATAATGACTTGTTGAGTTTGACGCTTAGTGTCTTAGTTCTTAGCATTAATGTATTTTTTGGCTACGATAGAGGTGTCCCAGTAAAGAGATGGAACTCTCCCACTCCTGGATGACTAAGCTTCATGACTAAAGATGGATACCAAACACACTTGGTCCCATAAAGACACTTATTATGACATAAACATTGGTTGGTATGTCAAAGTGTTGGTATAAAGTTTCCGTCTTCTATTACTTAACTCACTACTGCAAGAGACCATTTAAGCAGTGGCACTGTTTCTACAGTTGTTTTTAGATTAAATATACTTGTCCCAAATCACGACTGAAGAGAAACTCACGTACCTTCTTTTCCTTTTATGTCAATGATCCAAACACACACAGTAAAGCAGGGGTGACCAACATTTTTGCAACTCCAAGGGTTACTATGAGTTTGGTACAAACTTCTGAAATAACTTTGTATATATTATTATGGATCATAAATGATATTCCTCTAATACACTAATCACATCGTTGAATCTTCAATAATTATGGGACCAAAAGAAAAGAAGCACAGAAACAAATGTGATAATGTAGTTAGTGAATGAAAACTATGACGTCTGAACAGGCCTATCCGGTAAACCCTGATCTAAAGCATCACTTTAACAGACCAAACCTGCTTGAAAGAGCAAACTTTGGACTAGAAAGACATTAGAAGTGGAAGGTTAAGAAGTGACTCCAGACAAACACCAACCCCCTCCCTCCCTCTCACCTCTGCATCAGTAGGTCTTTCTTATTTATAAAGTCCTTTGGCTCTGACCCTTTACCACACGCTGGATAGATGGAGAAAACCTCTCGCCGTTTCTCGCTGTTATTGCCTCCAATTCCGAAGACAGTGCTACGGGCTCTGGAGCTGCTGCTGCTCTAATAGACCATCCATTACGGCTAAATACACACACAGACAAAAGGGATGGCCAAACACACCCGCTTACTACTGAAGCAATTTAGTACACACACACATACACACGGGCACACTGATTCATACAATGCCCTTTGTACTGGAAAATGACTCTTTTCAAAGTCCCTCGGGAAATCGGTTTCATCTCCAGAAGAAGTGAAAGGACGGGCGACAGTCTTTCAAAAAAGCCGGTGTTTCATTGTAGAGCAAATGGCTTTTCTTCTGGAAGATTGTAACATATGGTTGTGAGGGAGAAGTTATCACAGTGAACCTGAACCTCTGGCTATTTGAAGGCCCCATTGAATAGAGTCACAGAAAGATCCCAATGGTCACTTGAGGTACGTGCGTGTGGCAGGAACAGGAAGTTACAACGTCGCACAACATTCGAGTTGAACTGGGAACAATAAATAAAACATGTGTCACCTCAAATATAAATGTATTAATGTTAGATTTTATTGTTACCAAGTAGAGCAGATGGATTTATCTTTGTCTCCCCGTAACTCATTTGAGACATACAAGTATTTGGCATCATTCAATGTTTTCCTGTCATAAAAAATTATAATATAAATTAGATTTTTATTATTTTATTATAGATCAGGGGTCCCTAAACTTTTTTTTGTGAGGACCATGTGACTTTTCCCTTCTCTGATGTGGCCAGGATCAGTTTGTAACAGAACAATTGATAATAATTTAAATTATAAATTGATATTAATAATCCAAGGCCATGTCTACTATCACATAAATGTTTGTTCTCATTACTGCACACAAACTGTTCCATTTTAAAATATATTTTTTGGACAATCAGGCGCGTTGATCGTCGACAGGTTTTCAGTGTTGAGTATTAAATAACCTAACAACCAGTATTAATACATGATACTGGATTAAAAGACTTAAATAGTTTGGTATTTCTAATATCATATAAATAAAACAACTAATATACATAAAGACTTGTGGAAGATATATTGTTTATTTACAAATTTGCTTCACTGAAAATTGCATTTTTTGGATTAACCTAAACCTAAAAAAATGATTTTGGGCTATATTTTATGCACATTATTTTCCTCTCAAATCATATTTCTGACTTCAAGAGGCGTCTTTACGTCCCCAGTAAAGTAACATGACTCACAATTGTGTTGAACAATACTTACATTAAATTTACATTCTAATCGTCAACATACACTATAAAAACATGCAGTTTGTATAAAGCTAGCACTGTTAGCCACGAGCTAAACTAGCAAGTACAGCACTGAGTTGAAAAAGTTCTTCACTTACGATTCCAGCTGAACTAAAACAAACTAAAAAGGCAGCTCCTCATGACAACTAAAAGAACGTTTCCCCAAAGTTGTGATCGTGGAAACAATGATTCGCACACGTGTGAGTCGTCGACTCGAGAAAAACAAGAGTGCCTGAATTATTAAACAAATCTGAGACGTGGAAGTTGTAGTGAAGACAGAGTAGGGAAAACTTTGAATACAATAATAAAAAAACTGATTAAATCACCATTGTCACTTTCTCTATTTGAGTAAAGTCATCGTTTAGAAACTTTATCGAGTTAATTTGCACACTGATGGTGACCATGGATTAAAGCTGACCATAGTTTCATGTGCTCTGTCCTCAGGTATGCAGCCAGTGTTGTATTCGGTCAGAGAAGCTCTGGAAGGGAGGTCTCAATGGGTCAGAGCTGGAACGGAAATTTGTTATTACAGGTTTGTTGTAAGCTACGTTTGTGGATGTTGATGTTAACTTCAGTGGAACTGAATTGTTTAAAAATGATAAATGTTTTTAGATAATACCATAGGTAATACCATAATACCATAGATGCAATGATGCTATCCATATACATTTTAGTTTGTTGCTAACCTCCAGTTATACGTCTGAACCTAGTTGTGTTTAGTTTTCTGTCAAAATTAGAGTGAAAACATTTAGCATTTGAAAACCTGTTATAGCAGAAAAATATGAGACGTTTATAAAGTGAGTAGTAACGAGGCACTAATGAACATCATGTTTCCGTAAAGAGATGGTTCAGAAAGAAGACGTTCAGTATCAAGACGAGTCAGTATCAAGACTCTTCAGTAACAAGACTCTTGAGTATCAAGACTCTTTGATCAAGGCGCTTTAGTAAGAAGACGCTTCAGTAGGTTAGGTTAGGTTAGCTAGAACTTTATTGATCCCTCAGGAGGAATAAAGGAAAGTATCAAGACTCTTCAGTTTTAAGACGCTTCAGTATCAAGATTCTTCAGTATCAATACGCTTCAGAAAAAAGTCGCTTTACTATCAAAACACTTCAGTATCAAGACGCTTTATTAACAAGACTCTTCAGTAAGAAGTCGCTTTAGTACCAAGACGCTTCATTAAGAAGACGCTTCAGTAAGAAGTCGCTTTAGTACCAACACGCTTCAGTACCAACACGCTTCAGTATCTAGACTCTTCAGTTTTAAGACGCTTCAGTATCAAGATTCTTCAGTATCAATACGCTTCAGAAAGAAGTCGCTTTACTATCAAAACACTTCAGTATCAAGACGCTTTAGTAACAAGACTCTTCAGTAAGAAGTCGCTTTAGTACCAAGACGTTTCAGTAAGAAGACGCTTCAGTAAGAAGTCGCTTTAATACCAAATTACTTCTGTAAGAAGACGCTTCAGTAAGAAGTCCCTTAAGTACCAAAACGCTTCAGTACCAAAACGCTTCAGTATCAAGACGCTTCATTAAGAAGACGCTTCAGTAAGAAGTCCCTTTAGTACCAAAACGCTTCAATATCAAGCATTTCAGTTTCAAGACGCTTTAGTAACAAGACTCTTCAGTAAGAAGTTTCTTTAGTACCAAAATACTTCAGTATCAGGACGCATCAGTATCAAGATGCGTCCGTATCACGACGAACATGAAAAAGATGCGCGCGTAATAAGATGCACACAACACTTTATTGGATTAGCGAGATTCGACTTTGTGACACCACTATTTAAAACAGGCCGCTCTCTCATCGAAACCATCTCCAAACAACAACTAAAGTAAACCTGTCAAGAAGACAGATGATCTTCAACTTTCTTTCTCTCACCAGAAACCACTTTTGTCCTGCACAAGGTCGACGAAAAAACACCTTTTACACCCTAACCTTCACCATCAACTTCAAGCACCAGGACGACGTCTGCTACCTGGCCTACCACTACCCTTACACCTACTCCGCTCTGAAGGTAAACCCGCGTCTACTTTCATGAGGCTCCAGGATACATCCCTGTCAAGTCGTTTTCCTCTGCAGCTTCAAACCTGCATTGATCCCCGAGAATCTTCTGAATGTTAACCCCGCTATGTAACATTGTGTTGGATCTTTGGAAAAATCAAGTGATAAAATATGCAGGACCGACGGAAAAGATGCACAATGAATATTTAAACACATGGTTCTTAAAAATATGTATTCCAGCCGACTTTGTAAATAAATTATTTTAAAACTGAGAGAAAATAGCAAGAGAAATATGAATCCTGGTTTTATGGTGAATAATATTTGCGTGTAAAACCACAAGATACCGTTTCAGAGGACTGCGAGTGAGATAGAAGCTTCAAGATTTGGGAATGTTTCCCAGCAGGGAGTTTCCCGTGTAAACATTGATTCATTCTTCTTTGGAGCTTCTGACGTTTAAAAAAAAAGGATCATCAATGCTTGGTTTCAAGCTCCAGCCCTGATCGACTTGTTTTGCTAGTTTATGGATGCACACTGAGAGAGGAAGACAAGTCACCTTTGGATTTAAGACCCGCTGTAACCACTAGAACCTGAGGTCGCGGCCGGACAAGAAGAACCTTGAAGGTCTACTTTGATATTTTTGGGTCGTCGCTATGGCATGGTTGTCGAACGCTGGATAGTAGTAGGGGGGCCTTTATAACGTGTCATTGAATCGACTGCAGGGGTTTTAAATAGAATAGGTAAATGTCAGTCATCTCCGTGCAGGGATCAGCCTCAAAGTCAACACAAAAACAGACAATTCAGTGAAGTCGGAGCTGAAGTTATGTAACGTTCGCTCTGTGGTTCCCAAAAATGAAATTCTTATGTTCTTAGCACATCAAGACAGCTTCGGTATCACATAAATATACATGACGTCATTTCATGTTTGGTTGACTCATCAATTATACAACCTTTCTTTGGCCACACTTTGACTAGGCCAGGGGTTTAATACTCAACTGGCCACTTGAGGTCATGACTGGGCTGCAGACTGGATGGTCTATCTGCTGTTTTTTCTTTGACAAATTTGAGTTATAATATATTTTTAATGATTTATGTATTTTCTTGTAGTTTCACTGTAAATGGACTGTTTTGTAATTTTATTTTAGAAATATATTCCATGTTAACTAAATAATCAAAGCTAAATAAATGTAAATATAATAAGACAACATGTAGTTTGAGGATCTTTAATCCTTAACCATCTGACGATTAACAAAAATGAAGTCCCTTGTTCTGCCTGTTCTCATAAAAATGTATCCCTTGTGTTGTCTCAGGGTCAAGGTCTTACGAAGGTATATGCCATAAACATGTTTCTTATCGGTCCTTCGGGTCAGCTTGACCCTGAGGTAACACAACAGTTAAAGACATAAATGGGCTGCAGAATATCAAGACTTGATCCAATATGACCCACGTTCGACTAGTTTGAGACCCCTGGACTGGACACTCCAAACATGATAACACCCCTGACATGCACAGAATCTGAAGACTAACTTGCCTGTCTGTTCTAGGCTCACCTAAATGTTCTACAGAAGTCCGTGGACCCGGCTCAGGTGTTCTTCCAGCAGCAGGTTCTATGCAACACTTTGACCGGAAATGTTTGTCCGATCGTCACCATCACCGCCTGTCCTGCTAGCCGGGGCTGGAGAGATATACACCAGCTACGTGAGTACTTGAACAGAACACGACCAATTAAAGGACAAATACTTTGATTATCATAGAGAGTCCATCCCACGCAACCTTCAAGAAACGTCTTAGCTACTGGGTCGGCATCAGAGAAACAGCAGTGAGGTGGTTTTCATCTTACCATAAAAAACGATTATGTTCGGTTGCCATGAGAGACACCCTGAGTTCAATAGCCAGTGTCTCCTGTGTCATACCTCAAGGCTCAGTATTAGGTCCAATTACATTTTCAATTCATATGCTTTCCCTTAGACATATTAACGTTTTATAATGTCTCTTGTCATTTTCACAAAGACGACACGCAGATAAATATTCCACTTAGCGACTCTCAAGGCCTAGCAGCTGATTTAGCTTGTCTGGACGACGTGACCAGTTAGCTGGCTCAGAGCTTTTTCCAACTGAGCAAATCTAAATTAGATATCATTGTCTTCCATCCCCTCAACCCCACTTTGTTAAACCCAACCACCCTTGGGCATCTTGCAGATAACATAAAAGCCAGAGCCAGAAACCTCAGCATTAGCCTCATTTTAAAATGTTACTTATTACTATCCAATCTCGACTAGCCGGCTACATATCTGTGGACCACTTAAGAGCCAGGCCTGAGATCCTTAGGCAGGGCCCTGTTAGCTCTTCTAAAGTCAGGTTGCAAATCCAGAGGAAATTGAGAATTCTTCATTAGGGCGTCTACTGATAGTTCCTCGCACGTGGTTCAGGACCAAAGGAGAGAAGTCCGGTCTGGAAAAGTGCAGTTTTACTCCTGTTGAAATTAAGATGTTTAGTTTGGTCTAAGATGTTTCAAACAAGCCCATGAATGTTTATCTAGACTTCACAACTGGTCCTTGGTGCAAAAAAGGTTTTAACTCTTAACTGGATACACTATTAAAATGAAAAAAATCCCTTTTATTATTTCATTTTACTTTGTTTTACTCTAACATGCTATTCTTTTAACTAAATCGGATTTATCTTGTCTTAAGATCATATTTGTGTTACTAGTGTGCTTTTGTTAATGTACTGTACTATTTTTAAAAATAAATAAATTAATAGTAAAAAACAATCGTTATTATTATCCCAGCTACTTCGGGTAAAAGGCAGGCAACACTTTTGGAGAGGTCCCCAGTTTTTTAACATATAGACACACACACACTCACACACAAATCTTTCATTTCAGCGATGTGGGCTAAAAATACATGAGCTAGATTGTTAGCCGCTTCACAGTTACGCTCGCTGATTGGGAGTAAATGAGTCCGTCATGGCCTTCTTCCTCTAACCTCCCCTTGATCATCCTGCTGGTGAGTCCGAGTCGATTATCCAGCAGGCGACATGCATGGGGTTGGTGCTCGGCCCGGCTCACCGACTGACGGATGACACCGGACCCTCGTTTCTTCCCTCACCTTGACTAGATCTGAGTTTTTTAACGTTGAAGAAATTATACTGAAATGTTGATGCTTATTTGACCCAGTCTTTCAGTCCATCTTTCATCTTCCTGCTACTTTTTTTGTAGTTACAGTTTTGTAGTCATTAGCTTGTGATGTCTATTTTGGTCAGATTTATTCACAAGTTAAATCGATTCTTAACTGAAGTTTATTTCCGGGTTTTTGATTTTGTTTCATGTTGACCAAGTTTATTCTGAGCTACAGTGACTCATGTCTTTACTGAGTCTTACTTGCCCCTTGTTTTTACCAAATCTATTTCAAGATTTATTTTTGTAGTTTTTAACAAACAAACATATATATAATCACTTTCAGACTTCTAAGATAATAAAGTTAGTTATTTAAATTTTGGTCTTACAAGTTGTTGTTTTAGGTTTTCTTAGATTTTTTTTTAACTTCCCAAGTCACTAAGATTTGGGTTTGTTAAGGTTAAACTTGACTTAGTTTTTACTCTACCAGGTCTATTTCGAACATACAATTAAGTTAGTTGTTGTTTTTTTTTACTTCCTTGTCAATCAAGTCCATCTTGAAATTGTTAATCATTGTTTGAGTATTTTTGGGACGTTCAGGTCACTTTCCAAGTGATTCAGTCACCAAGTCTGACTCAGACTAACTAGTTATTGTTGTTATTGACAATTAATATCTGACCAAATGGTTTAGCAATTTTCTTCCTTGTTTTATAGACTTTTCCAAATCCTAGTCCGAAGTAAGAGTTTAACCCTAGTTAATAGTACATTTTTTTGGTCACCACGAGTCACTTTGACTTGTTGACCAGCTTTAACTTAAGTGTAGACTTGTAGCTACAGTTGTCACAGAGGACGATAATGAGAATCCTTGAGTATCCTTTTGATGAATTCATACCCCCTTTTTCTGTCCCCTATTTCCTGTGTATGAGTGTGTGTGTGTGTGTGTGTGTGTGTGTGTGTGTGTGTGTGTGTGTGTGTGTGTGTGTGTGTGTGTGTGTGTGTGTGTGTGTGTGTGTGTGTGTGTGTGTGTGTGTGTGCAGGTGTGTGTGTCTGTGTGTCTGTGTGTAGCAGCCGTTCGTCCTGGCAAAGACAGATATCTCATGCTTTGTTTGTTTTTCGGTGCTTAATTGAAAGCCAGTGATCCTTAGCAGTTGGAAATATGAAGAAATAATTTGTTTAGCACAAAACCATATGAGATCCATCATAGCATATCCACATTAGCATAATGGGGATACATGCTAGCGCCGCTTCTATTACGCACCGGGCAGCGGCACAAAGCAATTATGCCGTTTCTTCTCGTCATTTGACTGTGAACGCTCCGGCGGAGGCGACGTATCAGGGTGAAACCAGCGAGTCCTCCATTGATTCTCATGCATGCTAATGTGAGACAATCCAATCGGAATTGTTTCGCGATCGTGAGTTCGACTTCTCTCAGGAGACGGGAATATATTCACGAGTCGCTCCCAGATATGAATCGTATTAAAGAGCCGATCTTTTGTCGTCGTTCAATTTGGAGTGGATCGTCTTTTACTGAACTTAACCTTCACGAGGGATGAGGCGGATTATTGCCGCTCGTGCTGCGGCGTCCGTTGCTCCGGCGTCCGTTGCTCCGGTGGAAACTCGTGTTCTGAGTTTGTGTTTTTGTATTTCGCGAGTTGTGACGGTAGTAGTGTGACGTGACAAGTCGACACGTGACATGGACGTACCTCGAAACATAGGCCTTTATACAGCTCTAGAGGATTTTCAACCCCTTGTTTTATCTCAGGGTCCAAAAACAAACGTTTGTGGTATCCCTTGTGTTGTTTCTGGGTCAAGGTGAATGACCTCTTTAGCTTCCATAAATACATAGATGGATGCATGGATGGATGGATGGGTGGATGGTTGGATGATGGATGGTTGGATGATGGATGATGGATGATGGATGATGGATGATGGATGGATGGATGGAAGGATGGATGGATGGATGGATGGATGGATGGATGGATGGATGGATGGATAGATGGATGATGGAGGATGGATTATGGATGATGGATGGATGGAAGGAAGGATGGTTGGATGGATGGATGGATGGATGGATGGATGGATGGATGGATGGATGGATGGATGGATGGATGGATAGATAGATAGATGGATAGATGGATTGATGGATAATGATGATGGATGGATGGATGGATTGATGGATAGATGGATGGATGGATGGATGGATGGATGGATGGATGGACAGACGGATAGATTGATGGATGATGGACGATGGATGATGATGATGATGATGGATGAATGGATGGATGGATGGATAGATGGATGATGGATGATGGATGATGGATGATGGATGATGGAGGATGGATGATGGAAGGATGGATGGATGGATGGATCTTGATTCACCTTGACCCAGGGATACCTCAAACGCATTTGTTTTCAGGCCTTTGGGTCACCTTGACCCTGATATTACACAAGGGTGAACTTGTCCCATCAGACGTCCTCAGTCCCGCTTGAGACGTGTTATAGAATTTATGAAGAACATCACAAGTTAAGTAATGACTGTAGATGGTCTGTAGGTGCGTCTGTATGTTGGTGTCTTAGACGAACCACAGGCTTCCTGCGCTGCATTAGAGGGAGAGTCTGAATAAATGAATACATGAATTTAAATCGTGGTAACACAGACTAGTAGAATTCCTAATGAGCTCAGTCACATGGGAGCAGCTCAAAGTAGAACCTCATTTGCTGGTACTTTTTTAGCCAGGTTTATTCTGGACTTTCTCATTTGCAACAAGAGGGAGGCAAAATAAAAAAAAGTATTTTTCAAAAGTTTATTAATGTCTAATTGACCTCCGAGTCCAGGGGTCGTCAAAGTCAGTCACACGAGGGGGAGAAAATATTGTTTACAGCTTTAGTCACTTGATATTTGTGAGAGAGAAAACTAAGAAAAATACTTTAAAGTTCAACTAATGTGTTGATTTAAGTGTGTGTTAAATACATCTTTGACTCTATTGTATCATCAACTCTCTTTTCATTGAAATATTGACATGAGAAAATGATCTTAAGCCCCGCCCACTGAAAACACTTTGTAGTTCTGGAGATTCAATCTTGTTTACCATAACCACGCCCCCTGCTGTAATTGGTCAGACATCAAGGTTTGTCACTGCATTTCATCCATCCCTGGAGTCTCCACCTCCAAGGGACTTGTTGTATAAACAAAGCGGGGCATGATTACAGCTGGCTGGAGGAGTAGTGAAGCCGTTATTACGTCATAATGGACTCTCGTAACCTCTCGTTCGCCCAGATTCCAGAGCAGCTTTGTAAAGTAATGAGTATAAAACATGGTCATGATGAGAAGTTACTGCATCTTGGAGAGAAAGATTCAACATTTACAACATGATAGCGAGTCGGGAGAGTTAGGTTTTCACATTAGTTGTATTTTACCTTGAAATGCTGTTTAATATTTAATAGAAAAATACTTAATCATTTTTCAGCCAATCGCAACACATTCTAAAAAAATGAAGTAGAAGCTGCTAAAATAAGGCCAAAAACTGAGTACTTGCGACTGAAGACTGAAAGAGACTGAAACATGCTTAACATTTGAGCTACAAAACTTTAACTTAGTTTAAAACTTCCCTCTATTGGTGCTATTAATAATAAAGAAGTAGTTCCACACAATGGCCCTTGCGGCCTAATAGGGCCAGAATAATACCCATGAACGTTCTCTCGAGGACCCTTGTAGCACCCTTAAGAGGGTAACCAAGCAAACTAAAGTGCCCTTTATAGATATAAATATATGAAACAAACCCGTTACAGTGAGTATTATTATTCTTGGAGGCTCTAAAATATCCCTGAGTTTGTCCTTCATATAATTCATTCTGCCTTCTCGCTTCCTTATCTTATCTTAAAGGGATAGTTTACCGAAAATTCACTAAGGGTTGGGATTGTTTTTGGGGTAATCCGTGTCTTTTTGAAGTAAAAAGCTGAAATGTATGTCAAAAAAAACCATCCAAATACTCTGTAACGTCCCTCTTGTATTGAAGCCCCGACATGAGAATAAATAGAAAAAAAAGTCTATAATTTGAGTGACACATTCTAGTGTTTCAGTCCCTTTTAACACATTTTTGAATAACCCTAATAAAATAAAGAAGTCCGAGACGATTAAAAAAAAAAACCTGCAGCTTTATTTTTAACACCATTTACTAGCGTCTGGACTTGAAAGATCTGATGTCATGCGACGGTAAAGCGGCGCTACCTCAGTGACCATAAACACACTCTCTCTGAAATGTTAACGACGACCCTTAAACTAGTTTACAATTATCACTGCTGACCTCTGGCAGCAAATGCAATTTACCAGCTGTCACCATCGCCGGCGGGGACGCTGGAGATGTGTGCTAAGGACAGAGCGTCAGCACGCCGCTAATTAAATCTCTGATTAAGCTAATTGAATGGCGATGGAACGGACGAGCGGCGTGATGAGAGCCGCGGCCCCGGCTGATGGAATTGACAGCAAAGGTGAACGCCGTGGACTAAGATCTTTCCGATGTCGTCCCAATCCTAGGGAACCGACCGTGCGTCTTCCTGACGGGCCGGGTCCACCCGGGGGAGACCAACGCCAGCTGGGTGATGAAGGGAACCCTGGAGTTCCTGTGCGGCGCCGACCCGGCCGCCCAGAGTCTGAGGGAGGCCTTCGTCTTCAAGATCGTCCCCATGCTCAACCCGGACGGAGTCATCAACGGCACGTCAGTAACAAAGGGATGGAGGGACTAGCTAGCCGGGGTTATATGCTAGTGGATGACCCGCTGTAAACCGTGTTGGCTAGCTGTTAGCGAAGATGCTAACGATATCAGAGCAGTCACAATATTGAATTGAATCAATTTGCAACTTTGATTTTTTTTTTTAATTAAATTGAAATATTCTTTTTTCATAGCATTTCATTATTTTATTTAAAAATGTTTAATACTTTTGTTTTAAACACTGAAAAAATACGATTTTTTTTTTTTAAAGAATAAGTTTGTTGTTTTTTTACACTTATAGTTTGATATTCTTATCTCAATAAAATCGAAAATAAATGTTGTTAATTTAACATTTTTTAAGTTGTGGCCTTTTAATTCAATATAAAAAATGTTGCTATAATAATACCACCAGACAATACTTGTACTTTGGAATCCAGTGCGAGTCCAGTCTTTGTATAAAGGTCACATGATATTCTGTAAATCGCATGATTGGATGAAAGTTCTATGAAGTATCTTGGTACTCTTTTGGTAATATCTGCTGGTAATATTGTACCAGCATTTTTATATTGAATTTAAAAGATTAAAGTATCAAACTCAATTAAACTTATCAATGTGTAAAAAATATTAAATCTAATTCAATTATTCAAAAATATAAATTCAATTCTTAAAAACACTGCAACATTTCGTTAAAAAAATGAAAAGTTTCCTCATTTTCATCACTTGAAATGTTAAATTCCGTCTGTGTTTGTGTCCTCGAAGGAACCGCTGCGACGTGAACAGCGAGGACCTGAACCGCCAGTGGTCCAAACCGGACCCTCACCTCTGCCCGACCATCTACCACGCCAAAGGCCTGCTGTACTACCTCAACAGCATCGGGCGGACGCCGCTGGTGAGAAGACACGCGTTTCTCATTTGCCAGTTTAACCAAGAGTGTCGGCAGCCATATTGTTGACATAATCTATTTGTTTATTAAAGCCAGTGATTATCCGTAAACATATTTGTGAGGAGGTCGTCTGGCTGACGGTGTTTACTGCTCAATGCTTAATGCATGGATGCTCTGTTGTTTAAATGAACAAATTAAGATTATTTAATCCCTGAAAGTTTTGAATCCCTTCTGTGAACAAAGCTTCTGGTTTTTATATCTGTTAACTAGTGCTATGTGATGCTAGAACAGGAATCAAACTAAATTACTTAAATTAATAATATTCTAATGAAAATATCGTCTTTTATTTATTCATTTGTTTTGTATTTATAACACAATATTAGAATGTTTAAAAGTGTATGATTTATGTGTTATTAGTCAATAAAAAGAAAATTTGATACAAAATGGGTCATTTTTTAATTGAGAAAATATTGACGTTAAACTAGTTAATAAGAAATTCAAACAAATATAAATGATAAAAATGAAAAAATAACTTCAGTGAAACATATATGCAAACGAAAATATAATGTAAAAAATAAATAAATAAAAATAAATTCCAATTCAACTTTAAAAACACTTTTGTCTACTTACTACTCCTAATTCTTCTTCTAATACTGCTTTAACTAATTCTACTTCTACTACTAATTCTACTGCAACTACTAATTCTAGTTCTACTACTACTTCTACTAATTATTCTACTACTGCTTTTACTAATTCTAATTCTACTACTACTTCTACTTCTACTTCTACTACAAATTCTTCTACTACTTCGCCTACTTCTTCTACTGCTACTACTTACTCTTTTTCTTGTACTAATTCTACTACTGCTTTTACTACTTATAAAGTACTTATTTCAACGTCTTCACATCAGTCTTTTTCCTTTATGCATCATTTCAACTCTTTACATTCGTTTATACTTTGAATACTAATTCAATACTAGTATTTCAGTTGACACATTCAGCACTCACACTGCATTTTCTTCTGGAAATTAAAGTTTTCTAGTTATTTTTGTATTATAATTATTTTTTCCTCAGTGCGAGCATGAACATGTTGTTTTCAACGTTATTAAATGTGTGTAGTTGCAAGAGTTAAAAGATTAATTTGTCTTTACAGGTCTATGAAAACAAATCTTAAAATGTTGATATTTTGGATTCATGGGTTTCAGACCTCGATCTTAAACCGAACCGACGTCTTGTGATCTCGTCCTCTCAGGTGTTCTGCGACTATCACGGTCACTCGCGGAAGAAGAACGTCTTCCTGTACGGCTGCAGCGTGAAGGAGACTCTGTGGCAGTCTGGCTCCAGCGTGGACACCATCGGACTGAAAGAAGACCCAGGATACCGAGTAAAACTCTTTTCTACACTCGTTCTTTTGTGTATTCATGTTTGCACCGATTGAAAATAGCAACACAAAGATTCAAAATAAAGCACTTTTGAAGAAGTTTGCATCTAGCGTTAGCTTGGTATTAGCTTGCTAGCTTATTAGCTAAACTGTTAATAACCCACAAGAAACACTTTATTCTAGGATATAAAATAGCTTTACTTGAAAATGTTCTTTTGTTGATAAAATGTAGAGTAAAAAACAATAAAGAAACAACATTTTGAACTTTAACAAGTAACTGTGGGCGAGCTGTTTACAGCAGGAGCTTCCGACGGAATTTATTTTATATTTATTTTTAAGCTCTTACAGTTGCCTTTAAATGAAATAGAAATTAGAAACCTTGATATTCTTCCGACACAAAATCTGCTTGTTTGACTTTTGTTTTGGCAATAAAAGTGATCCATGTCATTCAGTATAAACAGTTAGCTTAGCATTAGCTTCCGCTGCTACGTATCATTTTGGTTTTCGGGTGAGTTTTCGGTCCAATTTGAAAAAGTTGCTGAAGCTTTGCACATTTATTTGACGAGCGAGTTGAAGATTTTGTGAGACTTCAAGTATCTTTGCTTCTCCTACCAGACCATCGCCAAGTCTCTGGACCGCATCGCGCCGTCGTTCTCCTTCAACAGCTGCAACTACTTGGTAAACAAACGCCATCAGAGTTTTAAAGCTTCTGTGATGTCACAGGTTTTTCAAAATCAAAGGTTCTTTGCTTCAGGTGGAGAAGTCGCGCTCGGCCACGGCGAGGGTGGTGGTGTGGCGGGAGATCGGCGTTCTGCGGAGCTTCACCATGGAGAACACGTACAACGGCTGCGATCAGGGAATCTACAAGGTGTTTTTTTTTATTTCAAATGATGTCAAGACTTTTCCTTCTTGTGAACTGTATTTGACTCGTTCATATTTTCTATAAAGTCAATAGAACAGGAAATAAAAATATATGAAAGTAAAAAAATGAAACATAATTAAAACATAATTAAAAAAATTAACTCCAGTGGTACAATTAAACACAAATAAATAAAAGAAATATCTAAAAAAGACAAAATATTTTTTTTTAAACTGTATTCCAAAAACTGTTTAAGAGATTTCCAAAATTATTGTAAAAAATGAATGGACAAAGTAATGAAGAAAATGTTCTAAACCATTAAAAATATATATACAGTATATATTTAAAAGAAAAATATATTTTATAAATTAGAACCTTTTTTTTTTAAACACTTTTCTCTCATAGTTTTAAATAATTTTTGAATTGTTGTTGTTAGTCAACTTCATTTGTATATTTGAAACAACATTTTCCTTCTGTAGAAATGTCAAGTTGTACCTTTAATTTTTATTCATACGTTTTTTTATTACACAACTCACTCTGATATTTTTAAATTTTATTCTTGGACCGTTTTAATATATTTGAGCTTTAAATGCTTTTTACAGGCACAAACATCCGCAAATAATTAAAATAAATATCTGAAAAAGACAAAAAAGAAAAAGAATGGAACTGTATTCCAAATTTTTTTTAAGAGATTGCCAAGAATATTCTAAATAATAAACTAAATGTGCTAAACTATATATAAAAAAAAGAATAATAAATAAATCAGTTATTTTATAATAACACAATTATTTGTACCTTATTATTGCCTTTATTTTATTCTCAGAACAATAACAGTAAATTTAAAATATCACAATTCCAAAAGAATAAAATATTGTATATTTAGTTCACACAAAATACAACCTCACCAAATAAACAAAGAAACCAGGTTAGACTTTAAAAACTTTAATAAAAAAATAGGTAAAAGAAAAGTTAATGATAAATGTGTGTGTGTGTGTGTGTGTGTGTGTGTTCAGGGTCTTCAGACAGGAACCAGAGAGCATCAAGAGATGGGGATGAAGTTCTGCCACAGTCTTCTGTCTCTGACCAAAGACATCAACATCCTGTACAAGCGACGACTCATCAACCACATCGACCTGGACAACAACCTGCAGGACCACAAGTCGCACGAGTGAGTGCACACACTCGCACACGCATTAGCGCACACACACACACTCCTTATGTAGCATTCATGATTTCATGGTATGTGTACTTGAGTCACTGCGAGTAACTCGCTAATGGTACTGACGACTTCCCGTTCATTCAGAGTTTGCTGATTCACCAGGAAACCTTCACAAGTGTTCAAGTCAATGACTTGGAGAAACTTCCTGTAGTAAAATCCACAGAATGACAGCAGAGAGTCGACTCGAGCGAGTGCTGGACGTGGGAATCTATGGCGTCCATTAGTGCCCACATAGAGCTCCAGCGAGTCGTAGTATTGTGTGTTTTCGTACGGATCAAAATGGAGCCCTCTTGAAAAGCTCAGCAGGAAATTCATAATCGGGTCTTGACGCAGACCCTGGACCGTGAAGTGCGCATGTTCTTTGGGTCGCACAACACGTCTCCGGCTCGGCTCTAATCAGCGGCCAAAAGGTGCCAGAGGCAATCAGGTGACGCCGGAGAGCCCATTACCTGCTCGCCCACCACCTAACCCACCCCCCCGTCGAGATGAAGTGAGATGTCAATTTAGTCATCAGGATCAAATGGTCGCCCTCTTGATTGCCGGCCCGGTCAGTCGCCACCTCCGACCGCTGACTTTTCCACTCCAGAGAAAAATGCTCTTGGTTCCTTGATTATGGCGAAAATAAGCAATCCTGGCTCGAGCTGCACTCTGACTGTTTCTGAGTCCTGCGTAAGTGACGCTCCCGGATTTTCACACTCCTTCTCATTCCCCAATCATTGATGGTGGCATTTATTGATATTTTTTAAAACCAATCATAGCTTCGATTTTGCCCATAAATTCTTTATTTTTTATTTATTCGTGACTAAATATGAAGTTTTTGATGTCAACTCTTGAGTCATCTATTTTTGTCATTTTATTTCTGTCGACTGTTTTTGGTTCCAGTTGAACCTCAGGAGTCTTTTTTTAAATTATTTGTTATATTTCAACTTGTTGTGTTGGTTACACTTGTTTATTGTTCATAGATACTGTTGTAAACGATGACTCGTTTCTCTAATAGTTTTAAATAGTTTTTGAATTGATGTTGTTAGTATGTACGTTTAAGGACAACATCTTTCTTTTAGTGTCTTTTATTTTTCTGATATTTTTGCATTTTTTTCAAATAGAATAGTAGATTTTTTCTTTATAACTCAATGTTTTATCAACTCAAACACTGATGGTCAGGTTTCTCAGATTCCATCATTCTTCACGACGTAAGAAGGCTCTTAGGAAGGCTCTTAAGAAGGGTTCAGCTAAGAAGGAACGCTAAGATACGGGCGTTTTCCAGACGCTTACTTTACTGGATTCTTAGTTGAACCTTAAGATCAAACCCAAGAAGCTTTGCAAGAAGCTCTTAGTGTGTATATTTGTAAATACTTTCAGATTTGTTCTTTTTTTCTCTTGATAGGTTCTCTCTTTGGTTATAAAGTAAATTACTTGTTAGATTCTATTTTTGTTGCTCTGATGTGAGATTGTCTCTTTAATCACTTTTTATTTTAGATCTCCTGTTGTACTTTTTTTATCTCTTCTCTCTTGAATTACTCCAGTATCTTTCCTAGTGTCAGATTTTCTCTTTAAATGTTACAACATAAATATTTTGACCTTAGATTTGTTCATTGGTTCTCATGTTAGGTTCTCACTTTCATTATTATGATGTTAAATACCTTGTTTGTACTTGTTAGATTCTATTTTTGTTGCTCTAAGGTGAGATTCTCTCTTTGATCAGTATAATGTTAGATGATATTCCTTTGTACTGGTGTGAGATTCTTCGTTCTTTAGTTTTAGTTTGTCATAGATTATCTCTTTTTCATATTGTTAGATTCTCAATTTGTTAATCTAATCAAGTCCCTCCTTTCGTGTCAGACAAACTGTTTGCACGTATTATAATTTTTGCACTAAGATTTAGTTGACAATCTATTCTGAGATAAACAAAAGAGATAATCCAACATACGAACATTCTGAGGATACAAACATTGAATCAGCTTTTTCTTAACTTCCGTGTTGAATATCCTTTCGTTGATACAATGTTAGATTTTTTTTTTTTTTGGTAATTTCATATCAAATGCCTTCTTTGGTCACTGACATTATATACTATATTTTTTTGTTAAAGTGAAGGATATAAATTTCCCTGATTCCCTTTTTGGTGAAAGATCTTCTTAAGCTAAGAGCGACATCCTTCTTTCACAGCGTTCATAAGTGTGCTCCAGAGTAGAACGTAGCACTTAAGAGCTTCTTAAACCAACCTAGAAAAACCTGGCAAAAGTTTGTATCGTCCTCAGTAGCTGGAGTCGTTAGCATTGTTAGCATCGTTAGCATTATTAGCATTGTTAGCAATGTTAGCATCGTTAGCATGGATCTCTTTCGCCCAGATCCAGTCCACTCCCTGCCTCTGAGCCAGAACCTTTCACTCGCTCGACCTCACCTGCACAACTTGAAGTCGTTCGTCCGCTAATGAACTCGCCGCGGAATCAATCCCGGGTCCGGAGTCGTCTCCTGCTGAGCATCGATCTCGGCGACTCTCGGAAACATCCGTCATAAACTCCCTCCAGCTGCGTCGTTGTCTTCATCAGAAGCTCGCGCGTCTATTAAGAAAGTAAGATTGATGGCCGCGAGTGGAAGTCAAAACAGAGCTGGTAACGATCAGCGCCGCCGACGCTCGTTCGTTCCCTTCAACCTCTAATGAACGCTCTTGATTGTGGACTAAATAAAATATGTTTTCGATCAATGTTCAGTCTCCCTGCAACGACGAGAGGTTTTCTTAAGTCAGGCTGTGATCACTTCTTATTCTGCTGTTTTCTCTTCCATTATGTTCGAGTGGAATTCTCTCTTTTTTCCTTTCAGACAATCCCTCAGGCTAGACTCTCCGCCTGAGATTATCTCTCCAGATATATTAATGGGATTTTTTTTTCTCCATGTGAAATTATCTCACTATAGATGATTAATATCCGTTATTGTGATGTTAGATTATTTCTCTCCACGCTCTAATGTTAGATCAATAGATGTATTCTTTGGTTCTCATGTTAGGTTTTCACTTTGGTTCTCAACGGGTTCTAATGTGAGATACTTTGTTTGTATTTGTTAGATTCTGTTTTGATTTTAATGTTAGATTATCTTATATTGTGATTCATTCTCTTCATTTTAAATTCTCTCTTTCATTACTCAAGTATAAGAGTATCTATTTTTCTAATGTTAGATCAATAGATTTATCTTTGGTTCTCCTGTTAGGTTTTCACTTTGGTTCTCAACGGGTTATAATGTTAGATAATCTGTTTGTATTTGTTGGATTCTGTTTTGATTCTCTCTTTAATGTTAGATGATCTTATATTGTGATCTATTCTCTTCATTTTTAAGTTCTCTCTTTCTTAACTCCAGTATAAGAGTATCTATTTTTCTAATGTCTAATGATTCTCTCTTTAAATGTTATTACATCAATACGTTGACACCAGCCAATTGTTCATTGGTTCTCCTTTGGACCCAATTGATTGAATGACTTGTTAGATTCTGTTTTTGTTGCTCTGATGTGAGATTCTCTCTTTGATCATTTTAATATTAAAGGTTCTTCTGTTGTGTTTGGTGTTGCATTAATTCTCTTCGTTTTTTAGTTCTCTTTTGTCCTATTCTAATACAAGATTAACTCTTTTTCCTAATGTTAGATTCTTTCTTTAAATGTTATAACATCAGTAATTTGACGCTTGGTTTGTTAATTGGTTCTCGGGTAAGGTTGTCACTTTGGTTATTCTGATGTTAAATACCTTGTTTGAACTTGTTAGATTCTATTTTTGTTGCTCTGATGTGAGAATCTCTCTTTGATCATTTTATTGTTAGATTATTTTACTGGTGTGAGATTCATTGGTTTTATCCTTCAGTTCTCGCTTGTATAACTTCAGTATAATATTATCTTTTCCTAATGTTAGTTATTCTGATGTTAAAAACCTTGTTTGTACTTGTTAGATTCTATTTTTGTTGCTCTGATGTGAGAATCTCTCTTTGATCATTTTATTGTTAGATGATTTTACTGGTGTGAGATTCATTTGCTTCATCCTTCAGTTCTCACTTGTATAACTTCAGTATAATATTATCTTTTCCTAATGTTAGTTATTCTGATGTTAAAAACCTTGTTTGTACTTGTTAGATTCTATTTTTGTTGCTCTGATGTGAGAATCTCTCTTTGATCATTTAATTGTTATATAATTATGCTGTGTGAGATTTATTCTCTTCATCCTTTAGTTCTCACTTGTATTGCTTCAGTTTAAATTGATCTTTTCATAATGCTAGATTCTCTCTTTTTTAATGTAATCAAGTCTCATCGCTGTTTATTATGAGACAAACAAAAGGGAGATAATCGAACATACGTACAGTCTGAGGATAAAAACTATTCTTTACTTCAGTGCTGAATATACTTTTGTTGGTCCGACGTTAGATTATTTATTTTAATCTCCTTGTGTAACTTGTTCATGGCCTAACTTTAAGACAATCTTCGGTCATCCAGTTGTTAGATTCTCTTTTGCTCATATCAAATACTGTCATACCTTAGTGTCGTTGGTGTGTTGGATTCTCTCTTTAAGGACTGATGTCTTTCTGTTCCCCGCCGCCCGCCCTCGCCCGGTGACTCCCCCCGGAGAGCTGGTCTTTCTCGGGGTCTTTGAAACGGGAAACACTTTGAACTCTGGCTCAGAAATGTCAACCTGCTGTGAGATCTGAACTGTGGGTCTCACCTCGACCAGAGTGCGGCGACACCTTTGGACGCTTCAAGTCGGCCATCATCGCGATGACTCATCGTCGTGAATAAGTCACACAAAGAGTAAACGCTCGTGATCGAGGGGGCAGCTGCCAATGGGAAGAGGTCTAAAGTTCCTGGTCATTTTTGAAATCATATTTTCCTTTTTTATATACCTCTTTTCTTGCTTTCTAGAACCTATTGATTGGCTTTTTTTGATCTGTTTTATTCCTGATACATTCATTTTAACTTCAGAAGATACAAAAGAGACAAAAAAACAATCTAATCACCACAAATTCCCTCAGTTCCACAAGAATTACACGTGGTTAGTAAAAAAAAGAATCAATCGGATCATCTGTAAAACAAATCTTGTTGATGGAGCTCAGAGCTTCTCTAAATTGTTTTTCATTTGGTAAAATAAAGAAAATAAAAAGATTAATTTTGGCATTTTTGGTCTGATATTTTGGTGGTGCCACAATTAAAAAACTTTTCATCATGATGACAAGATTGTTTTTTCTAAAATTGGAAACCATTTATCAAGGTTAAACAAGTAGTAATGATAAATAATAATAATAATAAAACATAACTTGAGTGCAACAAAAATATGCAAAAAAAAGATTTCTGAAAGACATTATAAAATAAATTCACAGCTATTTAAAAAACATATTTTTTATTTTATTTTAACAGCATGTAATTTCCCAAAATATACATTTTTATAAATTATTTTTTACATGATAACACTTTTAGAATACACTGAATACTAAATATGCAAGAAAATATTTTGAAAAATGATATGAATCAGAAACATCTTATTCCCTCTGATAACATACATTTACAACAACATTTTTTTATTAAAAAACCTGTAATGTCGGATCCAATTGAAAGAAAAAAAAAAACCACTTGTTCGTAAACGAATATTAAAAAGTTAAGACGACTACGATAATCAATGGCTTGACGAGTCAATCGTGGTCACATGACGGACGCTGTCACAAATGTGGTCACGAAGATAATTGGGTTTTGATGTCAAAGCTTTTTTCTTTTCTTCCTGCCAGCGCCGGAGTCAGAAAACCTCATTAGGCGAGTTCATTTACCAAGTGTGTAAACAAAAAAGCCTCCTGGATGCTGCAATTACGCGCCGGACCCGCCGCAGCAGCAGCGACGGCGAAGTATCGACTGCACAACTGGACAGTCTGTCTGGCCTCATTGACATTCACGACACTCGCGCGCACAAAATGAGTCGCGGTGATCAGTATGCTAGACGCACCTCTGCTTACCCTTCTGTCTTTCACCGACGCTCATCCTGCCTCCGCCTCTCTCTTCCTCCAGCCCCCCTCACTCGCTTTCTACATCTCTGTTTCAATCCACTCTGGTTCCTGCGCCGCCGTTTCTACGCCGCGGTGACGAACATCTGCATGCCAGTCACATCGCCCGCGTCCCAGTAGAGTCTTTGAGAGTGTCTGCATGATCTCATTGTACCTACAGCACGCACACACACATACACACACGCACACGCACGCACCCCCCCCCCCCCCCCCCCCACACACACACACGCACACGCACACGCACACGCACACGCACACGCACACGCACACTCCAATTTGATTCCACCTTGAGCTTTATGTCAGCAACATGACGATAACTAGAAGATACGACTCTAAAAATCATCAAGTGTTTCCTCCACTAACTTTCCTCTGGAACAGGAAGTAGCGCGACAGTGTGAAGATTTGATCATAAATCATTTAGACCTGATTAAAATGTTGTGGTGTGTGTGTAGTTGAATCTGAATGAGAGGCCGGTCTGCAGTCAAGACCACCTCAGACTATTCGGGAGTGAGACCAAGACTCACGAAAGTGAGACCAAGACTCATCGAGAGTGAGAACAAGACTAATCGAGAGTGAGACCAAGACTAATCGAGAGTGAGACCAAGACTCATCGAGAGTGAGACCAACACTCATCGAGAGTGAGACCAAGACTCATTGAGAGTGAGACTAAGACTCATTGAGAGTGAGACCAAGACTCATTGAGAGTGAGACCAAGACTCATTGAGAGTGAGACCAAGACTCATTGAGAGTGAGACCAAGACTCTTCAAGAGTGAGACCAAGACTCATTGAGAGTGAGACCAAGACTAATTGAGAGTGAGACCAAGACTCATTGAGAGTGAGACCAAGACTCTTCAAGAGTGAGACCAAGACTCATTGAGAGTGAGACTAAGACTCTTTAAGAGTGAGACCAAGACTCATCCAGAGTGAGACCAAGACTCTTCAAGAGTGAGACCAAGACTCATTGAGAGTGAGACCAAGACTCTTCAAGAGTGAGACCAAGACTTTTCAAGAGTGAGACAAAAACTCTTCGAGAGTGAGACCAAGACTCTTCAAGAGTGAGACCAAGACTCATTGAGAGTGAGACCAAGACTCATCCAGAGTGAGACCAAGACTCTTCAAGAGTGAGACCAAGACTCATTGAGAGTGAGACCAAGACTCTTTAAGAGTGAGACCAAGACTCTTCAAGAGTGAGACCAAGACTCATTGAGAGTGAGACTAAGACTCTTTAAGAGTGAGACCAAGACTCTTCAAGAGTGAGACCAAGACTTTTCAAGAGTGAGACAAAAACTCTTCGAGAGTGAGACCAAGACTAATCGAGAGTGAGACCAAGACTAATCGAGAGTGAGACCAAGACTCTTCAAGACTTGTTGAAGTCAATATAATGTCTGGTGTACAACTAACCTCATTTCCTGGTGTGTGTGTCTTTCTTTGCTTCCTGTGTTGTGTTTACAACAATGGCAATGCAAGTTTCTGTTTCAGAGTGTGTGTGTGTGTGTGTGTGTGTGTGTGTGTGTGTGTGTGTGTGTGTGTGTGTGTGTGTGTGTGTGTGTGTGTGTGTGTGTGTGTCAGGCTACACTAGACAAATGGTTGTCAGACCATATTTGTGGAGTTTCGCTGCTGATCTCCCTCTTGTCGTCCGTGTCTCATTACAGCTCAGAGAAGTTAATTTGATATGTTTTAAACATACAGTCGGAGGAACAGTCGTCTGACAGTTGTCGAGGCTAAACAAGGTCGCACATGTCAGCGGCGCTCGCTGGCAGTTATTACATGCAAACGTCACGTGGCCGCTCAGTCAGAGCCCAGAAGACTTCTTCATTCATCCAGATTGAAATTCTGCCGACTGAATAATTCATGTTGTAACGTGTATGTTGAATATTTGATGCTCCGAATACATCAGCGCGTGTGACACGCCGGTCATGTGGCGCAAGAGCGTTGACATGTTTCTTCGTCGTATTCCAGCTGCTTCGAAGACGACGAGCCTCAGTGCGCCGAGGAGATCGAATATTCCGGCGAGCGCCCGGTCCTCAAGGCGGCCGACCTGGACTCAGACGTGGACCGGAACGCCGCCAACACGGACGAGGACTCGGGCCACGAGAGACGCGGCGACGAGCAGCCGACGAGCCTTCGCAGCCGACTGTTCCCGCGCCTGGCGTCGCAGTCGTCCGTCGACCTGCAGCACGAGCGATGCGTGGCGAGGAGGATCAGCAGCGGAGAAGTCTTAAGCTAAATCTTAAACAAAAACAGCTGATTGTCAAAGACTCACTTAAGTCATGGTAACCACTTCCTGTTTAGAAACGTTGGGGCGACAACATGCAAACACGGGGGCGTCCAGGTAAAAAAAAAAGTCACTCTGTCACTCCGGAATTATCTACCAGTACACATCCGATCACAACTCAGCACTTCTAGGGCGCAGACCTCTGCCAAGCCTGCCTAAACACCTGTATAAATAAAGTATAATTTCCCCTACATTTATTTATTTTCCTTTTTTAGCATTTGCAATATTCCTAAAAGCAATGAGCTATTTCAGACAGCAGGTGGCAGTAGCATTATCATTAATCAACGCCTCACCCAGGAGGCTTCTGGGTAGAGAAAATGCTGGGCCTGTTTTTGGTACAGTTCCAACCCCAACCTTGAGCATTTACCGTTTCATGAAATATCTCAAAAATGTTTTCATTTATTTTTTGGAAACAAGTAAACACTGAGGAGCAGAGTCTCAAGAGGTTTGCATCATCTGAGGACCAGGGTCCGCCCAGATAATTGACCCACTTTTTCAGACTTGAAAAAAACGTCTCAAAATGGGGTTTCGTGTGAACTAGGGGTGTCAACGTTTACATATTTTTCTACACGTGTAACCAAAGCTTCTAACTGTTGTGTAACCGTTTACATGACAGAGATTTAGGATGTCATCATTCTATCGCAGTTGCGCTACATTACCACTGAGCGTTCTGTCTCCAACCTAATCCCATTACAATAAAGCCCTTCCAGCAGTTAATAAATAAAATGTTTTTTTTTTCTTATACGCTTTTATATTAATTCTTGTTTTACTTACTTATCACATTTTTATGCTAGGATTTGCTGTCAAAACGTTGGTAAACTATGAAGCTGCGCCACAAGTCACTTGCTCTGTGGCTCACAGTAGTATTACTCCATAAGTCAAGGTAGTATTACGCTGTGAGGCTCCTTACTATGGAGGGTAGCGCAGGCACGTGAAGCTGCACAGTATTGATTTTGTACTTTACAAAAATGTAGACTCTTTATGAGAACAAAAAGGTTTGTATGAATACAATTGTTGTACTTGTTATATTTTAACAATCGATCATGACTTGATGTCCATGTAACGGTTCACACGTGTAGATCTTGACACCCCTAGTGTGGACGCAACTTTAGGAAGTTTTGCATTGGTCAGGGTTTAAATCTATCCCAGTTTCAACTCTTAGTTTTCAATCTATGTGGGGTCAGATCTAGAGGGTCCTTATGGGGTCCACAGGCAGGAGACTTCCAGACCAAGGAGGGTCACTGGGGCCCATTTGTGGTTGGATCAGGGCGACGTCGGTGTTCACAAAACATTCCAAACTTCCTAAACCAAGACTATCGGGATTAAAAGTTGCCTCAGATAATTTCATAAAGACTTTGTTCAATGAAGGACGAGACATATTAAAAGTTCCTCTCATTGTAAAAGTCGCCGCCACTCAAACACACAAAACAACACAAAGAATATTCCAGTGAAATGTGTCTGTGATCGGATCTCACCACACTGGAGATAATTTTAATGAGTGACAGGGCGGGGGCGGGTCGTCCTCGGCGGAGTCTGACTGAGGACATCTGAGTCGCCCCCGGGACTCCGCGGCACTCTGATTTCTACGGGAAAGAAGAAGAAGAAGAAGGGTTGTCATGGTAGCACTTATGAGGTTCATGTGACGTGTTTTTTTTCCTTTCTTTCTTAAAAATGTGTTTGAGCGTCGTCAAGGGAATTTGTTCAGAAGCAACAAGCTGTGGCTCGTTCAGTGTGGAACTTGTACTGTACGATCTCCCTGTTCTTTCAGGGGAGTCTCTGGTTTACTCTCTGTGATGGTCTGGATGCCTGTCCTGGGCGTCTCCCGCCTCGCGCCCAGGGTAGCTTGGACAGTCCCACCTCACCGTCCTGAAATGTGTCGTGAACATGATCTTCTTCCTGCTAAAAGCTCAGGGGACATGAAATAAACGATGCATTGAAAGTTATGAAGTTTGTGGTCATTATCTTGTGTTCATGAATGTCATTAAGACTTTCTGCTAACTTTAGACCCCCACAGCAGACTGACCGACACCACCAGGTAAAACTATTCAAACTAGTTAAAACAAAACATTGTATAGTGGTTGATTTTTTTCTTTACTATTCAATGAAAAAATAAGTTGCTTAAATTAAAAAAAGAGATTTAAATTTGAAAATAAAAGTAGCTTTAATAAAAAACAAAAGACAAACGTTTAACAAAAACACTTGACACTTGATTGAAGAAACTCTTTGGGGACGAAATAGTTATCAGACAGTTTTCAATGGTAAAACAAAGTATTCTGACGCCTTTTTAAAGTGACTTTTTATTGAAATATTTTCATTTGGTTGAAGCAATTAAAAAAGAAAAACATTTTTTTATCAGATGAACTTTTGTTTTCAACGAAAGTGCCTTTTTTAATGAAAACATTTTCTCTTATTTAAGTAACCCTTTTTTTGTTTGAACAATAAATAACAAAGTAAATCAAACTAGAGAGGTCGTCGCGAATAATAAGCTTTATTTGCATCAAAATTGATGACAATAATACCTAACATATGGGCGACCTGCTTACTTGCTGGGGCGCCGACCCTACCTGGCTGTGTTTTTAAAATTAAATGTATGTATTTTTATTGATTCAAGTTCTGTTAAAATTTTGGTTTGTAAGTAAGTAAGTAATTTGTATTTATAGAACGCTTTTCCAGACCAGGGTCACAAAGCGCTTAAACAATCAAAACAATATTCAATAAAATATAGACTTAAAAGATCAAGATAACGCTGAGAACAACACAGGAGTCTCGGAGAATCAAGGAAAAGCCTGCATGAATAAAAATGTTTTAAAATCGTTCCAAAGCTTAGGAGCAACAGTCTGGAAGGATTTCTCTCCTCTGGTCCTGAAGCGTGTTCAGGAACCATCAGTAGATTCTGATCCACAGACCTCAGAACCCGAGCTGGGGTGTAAGTCTGGATCAGATCACTGATGGAAGGTCTGACCATGAATAGATCTGAAAGTAAGAACCAGAATTTTAAAATGATCCTGAAAGAAACTGGCAGCCAGTGAGGAGTATTAAGGAGAAATGTGAGTTCTTCTACTAGAGCGGCTCAGAATTCTCGCTGCAGAGTTTTGTATAAACTGCAGGCGAGACAGATCCTTCTAGTTAAGACATGAAAACAAACCGTTGCAATAGTCCAGACGAGAAGACACAAACGCATGGATTATAAGATCCAGATCATGCTGTGAAAACATTTTCCTAAGTTTAGAGATTTTTTCAGTTGAAGGAAGTTGTGTCATTCATCATATCTGTCTCTCTGTTTTTTCTACAACTCAGCCAATCGTTAATTTTGCATTTATTTGGTTCACTCCTTATGCTTTGTATCACAGTAAATAAGTGATTTATCTTACAAACATTGTTATTCATCTTGTTCTTATTATTCATATTTAACATTATTATGCATCATTAGCTGTCAAAGTGTTGATTTCTACATGAAATTGCAAGTTTACTCCACTAGTTCCGACTGTTTTCTTTCATCGTTATCGGCAGATAAATGTACCGACACAAACATCCCCACCTAGAATATTTTTCATCAGCCGCTACTGGCGTCAATACTTACTTATTTCATCACCTCAACTTTTTATCACCTCTAACACCCGCCGCCCTCCGTTCCTAGACTGCTATCTTATCGACGTTTCAACACCTCCCCAACCCACAGAAACTCACAGACGCTCGAATGTGTTATTTCTGCTTCATTGTTGATCATGAAGTTGTTTTCAGTCGCGCCGGCGCGGCCGTAAGAGTGTGATCAAAATGCAAATTGACCATGTGATTGCAGAAGCAGATTGTGTTCATGTAAACGCACAATAAAACATGATGGAATGAAGCTGGAGGATCGCTCTCCTGAGTGGAATCACAACTTTTATACGTACATTCGCCGCGGCAGAGAAGTCCAAACATTTCGGATCTCGGGCGTCGGTTTCATGACGTCCCTCTTGAGTCGTCGACGACTAAAATGTTCATCCTGATTCTTCACACTCAAACACTTTATGCATCTCGACAAACTTTTGTTTTCTTCCTGTTCAGTCTTTGACGACTCAAACATCAGGAAGATCATGATTTGTCTTCATTTAACATCCAGAAATGTCTCATAAATGTGATTCAAGCTTTGTTTTTGTTCCTCAAATTCAGATTTTTGCATTTTTTGTGGTTTGTGTTGCAATATTTGTGTCATGTTTACTGTCTTTTATCTTTTTACTCCTAGTTCTTTCTCAAACTTTTGCATCTTATTGTTACATTTCAACTCGTAAAGTGACTTTTGAGGATTTTTGCCTTCAGTGGATTTAATTTATTAAAGACTTTTGGAGTGAACTGTGTTTTTGGGACGCTCCCGGGTCCCCAGATTAAACCACACTGAGACAATTTGTTCTTCAACTCATAACAAAAGAGACACAAGTTTATCTCTTTAAAGCTCGTCAAGTTTCCTGGAAAACATTGTGTGTCTCTGTAATTCAAATGAACATGACTTTAACAAGAAATCGTTTGTGATCATTTTAAAGACAATTTTTTTCATACAGCATTTAAATCAAGGGGCCACATTTAAACGATTAGAATTAGAAGGCCAGATTTGGCCAACACCTCAGGTGATTCTTGAAGGACAACTCATGTAAAAACTCTCCTGACTCACTCACATTTTCAAATGTTAAAGTCTTTCTCTCCAAGATGCAGTAAGTTCCTCATCATGACCATGTTTTCAACTTATTACTTTATAAAGTTGCTCTGAAATCTGGGCAAACGAGAGGTTACGAGAGCGTAGTCCATTATGACATAATAATGGCTTCACTCCCCCTCCAGCCAGCTGTAATCACGCCCGCTTTGTTTAAACAACGAGTCCCTTGGTGGTGGGGACTTCCTGGATTAATGATGCGCAGTGACATACCTATATAGTTGACCAAACACAGTAGAGTGGGCGTTGTTATGGTCAACAAAATTGAATCTACAGAAAAACTAAGTTTTCTCAGTGGGCGGGGCTTAAGATCATTTTCTAATGTCAATATTTCAATGAAAATAGAGTTTTGTACAAAAACACACTGATGATACAATAGAGTCAACATCTATTTAAGACACACTTTAAGAGAGTCACTCAGGAGCCTAAGAGTCGATTTATAATCGTTGTGGTTTTAAAATAATGTTATTTTTGTCAGGAGGACGAAGCAGTTTTTAAATCCGCGTCTTCTTAGTGTCACATCTCTGAGCCGCGGCTGCTGGACGAGCCTGAACTGACATCCGGAAAATGAAGGTTGGTAATTCTCACCTGTCCGTCCATATTCGGGCTCGCTCCGTCAGAACCTCGACACCAAGAAGGTTTGGAATTATAACCATCGCAGCAGCAGGAGAGAGTTTGGAGACTTCCTCTGTCTCTGTCTCTGTCTCTGTCCTGGTGCAGGAAGAGCTAAGCCAAAAGACAAAAATATCTCCATGTACCGTCTGTTTTTAATCTCATCTATGATCCCGACAAACTTAAGACACAAGCGAGATAAGGTTCCGGACATGTCCAAAAGGGAGTAGACCTCGGGGCGCACCAAGGAGATACGATTAGAAGAATAATCTCATCATGATGATGAAAAGAATAATCTTACACTTAGTGTCCGATTAGATCATCTTTGAGGTTTTCCAGAAGAATGGAAGTAATCTTCTAGGCAGAGGAAAGTCTGGACCTCTTCGATCCGACTGCTGCCCCCACGACCCGATTTTTTGATGAGTGGTAGAAGATGGACGAATGATGGGTCATTTCCAAAGCGGGATCCAATGTCTCCAAATGCGGTGTAAAGAACAAAAACACGGTGGTCAAAACCCACCTACAAAATTCAGAAAATGTAGAATATTTAACAAAAACCAAAACGCATTCATTCCTCTCTTCCCTCCAAGGTTTTCCTCTGAGATGCTCCACCTTTTAATCATTGAGAACCAAGGTCTCTTATTCAGAAGAGCTCATCTTGGCTGCTTCAAACGTCATCAAAGTCAATATTAACACGTTGGAACAAAGACTGAGATTAAGAATTTCTCCTCAGATCACCATAACAATCTCATCATCACGATGATCTCTGTGGTTCTGCGTCCTGCCTCCTCATCCTTCACGTCCTCGCCAGAGTTCCTCCTCCTCCTCCTCGGCCGCCGCCGCCGCGGGTCTCAATCTCACGGCCCGTTAGCTGCTCACTTAAAATCATAATATTTCATCTCTACGTTGTGGCGAGCAGCGTAATATGAAAGCAATGGAATGTTCTCGCCGGTGATTGGCTCTCACCTCCACATTAGTCGGACGCTCACCTGCTCGCCATCTTTGACCTTGACTCGCTACGAGACCAAAGTATCAAGTTTGTCCACGAAGAGAAGAAGATACCGACACGACGGCGTTTGAGGAAGCGCCGAGGATTCGAAGAGGAAACGAGAACTCGTGCGAGGCTGAACCAGGTACAACAGAACGAGAACGAACACGAACACGAACGAAAGCTACTAAAAATCGACATAAAGAAGCAAATGGACACCTTGAAATCTCAACACAGGACCAGAACATGGAGAAGGTCATCGACAAACCTTTAGAACAAATAGAAAAACTCAACCATAACGAAAAAACCCACGGTAAGAATGAAAAAATATCTTCGCGACCTTTTAAAAACGAGCCGTTGTAGAGGCAGAAAAAGACAGTTTAAGCGAAAGACATGAACTTTTTAAATTACACACGTATATATAAACCAGCAGCAGAGCCACAAACTCAAAGATCAACGACTGAAAGTTTTCCTCAGAAAAACGCCGTGGCAGGGATTCTCGAAGCATCCAAACCTCCGCCAGACGACAACATGATGAAAGAAAGGAACAGCAGAAAGGTTCTCTTGAAGCACCGTCACTAAAGCGCCGACAAAAGCAAGAACAACAGCGATCGTGGACGCAAACATACCAGGAAATCATGGAAATATCGAGCCTCACAGGAGAGAAGAAAAAAGACTTTAAAGGCCAAATGTAAACTGGAATCCAACAAGATAATCCAGGACAACTACAACCATCGATGTTATTCCTAAAGTACAGATTTATGCCGAACAAAAGAACTGAAACACTCCATACCGAGCTCTACGCGTAGACAACAGATTAGAATAAATGAAGACTCTTCATCCTCAAGGACAATAGAAGCTCCAGAAACATACAGGACGTTCCAGACATGAACAAGAAGAATCCAACTGGACCTCATCATTCCTGATACACCCAAAAAGAAGGAGGCGGCACCAACATCTCCATCGACATCAGGACCATCTATGGACTTCAGAGCCCCCTACAGCTCATTAACTACTGGTCCTCGGATTCCTTGACCATCAGACCAGCATCATAGAGAAAGACAGTACAAGATTACCACAGCTAGGTCATAAACAAAGGGAAAAAAACTTCAGAAGAAAAGAAAAGTATAATATAAAACAAACACCGTCGTAAAAATCATACAAACTGTACAACTCGTACACACTGTTCAAAAGAACACCAGAAAAGAAACTGGACGAGCCTTCAGAAGACATCAGAGAGAACGTGACCAGGAGTCAGTCGAGAAAACACAAGATCAGGCATAACTCCAGCAGAAGAATGAGTCATCATGGATCTGAGAATAGAAAATCTCATCAGATCACAAACAACAAGTACAGGAGATGGATCGAGGTCGCAAGAGAAAAGTCGAGGTAACACCATCAACAGAACGTAGGGGGCGTACACTCACCCAACGTTCACTGTCGTTGGTTACAGGGCGAGGAACTTTAGTTTGAACGTTTCTCAGCGTGATCAGGTGATTTAAAAAACTATTGGTAGCTGGAAGGAAAAACCGAGGCTCTGAAGAAGACGATGGAAATTGTCTGATTAGCTACTGTGAGAAAACATTGTTACTTTTATAATCAAGTGTTGGCTTGAAAATAGTTAGCAATTGCGTCAGTGGTCCTGGTCTAGAAAAGCACTCTATGAATATAAATTATTGACTTCATTTCTTACAAACCAAAATTAAAAACATCAAAATGTGATAGTTTCAGGAGAAAGAGCTAAAAAAAATTAAATAAATAAAGATACGTGGTGGTCAAAATACAGATGCAAGAGGAAAATACAACATGATTCAACAAGAATTTTCAAAATAAAGTCTAAGTCTATACGTAAAATAAAACTTGATTTGAAAATTATAAAAACTTAACAATTATGTGGGATCCGCATAGCAAGAACAAAAAAAAAGATTTAAAAAAATGAAAATGGTCAAATTATATAAATAAAGATGACCATTGTCATTATATATATATACATATAATACTAACTTACCAAGATTAGCAAAAATAATAATAAACTGGACAATTGTAGCAACATAACAGTAACAGTAACAGCAAAATAGTTTGGATTTTGAATATTTTGACTGTTGAAATAAGACTTTAAATAACATATAAATACGTTCAGGATTAATGTAAATGAAAAGTCAGACTTGAAAATATACAAAATGGCTTCACTTGTCTCCGAGAAGCCATTAAACTAAAATCTTAAAGTCGTTTCTCTGCTCACGAATACAAATATCCGCTGTGGTTAGTCCTCAGGGTCCTCAAAGATTTCCGTGTTGTTTATTTTTTTCGTTTCAATAGGTTTTTGTTTAGGAAAATAGCTGCCCTTCGAACCTCTATTTTAATCCGCGTGTTGCTGAGCGTGCAAACAGGCCTTTGTCTGGTTGGCAGGAAATAGATAAGAAGGTTATTGTCCTGAGGAGATTAAGATTCTCTCCCAGTTCACCGCCGCCGTTTTCATTTGGTTAATTCTTTTGTTTTTTTTCCAGCTGAATGGAGAAGGTTGATCAACAACTTACATTCTGCTTCTGTTAGCATGCTAGCCATGCTAAATGCTAGCTTTCTCTATTTCAGCAGAGGTTTGGGATTTATTGAAGAACATTTTTTAATCTTTTGTTGAACGTTGAGCAATAGACTCAAATACCAAAAATTCAATCTAGAAAAATTAACCAGAAATAACTAAATAATAACTACATGCAGCAAGAGAAGCTAAGTTGTCAATATTAGCTTGTTGCTAAATTTTAAGAACTTTAATTTAACAAAACAAATAGATAAAATAATACGACGATAAAACAATGTGTTACGATTAAAAACCAACTCAAATTTTACGTAGAATCTCAACTAATAAATGAAAACACAAGGTTTTGTTCGTGGGAGCAAAAGAGAGTAAGAACTAAAAGAATAAAATAAAAATCACTAGAAATAGAAGCCTTGACCACAGAATTATTCACAAATACAATTGAAAAAAACTTCCTCCACCTTTAAATTCAGTGTCATTCTGCCCCGTGCCCCGACTAGCCGGGCCCGACATTGAGCCGGTGTTAAGCTCACGAGCAGGAGACGCGGCACAGAGAATGAGGAACGTTGATGACCGCCGACATCATCGTCACGGACCTGTGGAAGAGACGACATCACAGGACAGGTTGATGTGAGGAAGAGATGAAATTGGATGTGGAAGTGTGACGGAGAGAGAGAGGGAGAGAAATGAGACGAAGGAGAAGAAAGAGGAGAATAAGGAAATCACTCTGGAGGCAGTTGGATGGCGAAGCTTATTTCCGACTGTCTGACAGCCGAGGCAATGGCACATGAAATTGAATTATCTTCTCTTAAGTTGCAAAATCAAAAAAAAAAAGGGTCGCAGGAGAAAGCGAGAAGAGCAGGATGAGACGAAGGGAGAAGAAAATACGTTCGGCTTCAACTAATTGGGCCCTCGGTCGGCGGCACAAATGTATCGATGATTGACGAATCAAGAGGGAATGTGACGACGTCCACTCAACACATCGACTTTATGACCACGACACCTCGAGTGACTGGTGTCACAGGAACCTACTCTACAGCTTTGATCTTCATAGACCTGCTTCTTCTTCCTTGTAAAAAGGTCACAACAATGAGGCAAAGTTCATTATTCAGGCGTAAATTGTCAAGACTTCAGTTCATTCTCTAGATCTAGACTAGAAGACTCAGTGACATTAAGTTAAAATAGTTAAATTATTAGTTATTCAGTGAGTCTGATTGTGATATTGTCTTTTCGTTCTTTGACAAACAGCTAATCTTTTTTATGTGTTTGTTCTCTGTATTAAAACTCACAAGATAAATTGAACAACTTCTGTTTTACTGTCTCTGTATATTTGTTGACGTCAAAGATCTTTATTAACTTTGTTATCTTAAATATTATATGAATATCTTTACACGATAGCAACATGAACATTAACACACTTTGATATGAGACCCTGGTCTAGAAAGGCGCTATATAAATAGAGATTATTATTATTATTATTATATGAGCCGATCATCGAACGAGCCACATAAGATATCTTGTCGGGCCAGTTTGGCCACCGGACCTTAAGAGTACTTTCAGGGAAGCATGAAATTAACATTTAATGGTTTCAAGGTTAGCATGGTTACTACGGTCAACATGGTTAATACGGTTAGCATGGTTACAACAGTTAGCATGGTTTTTACAGTTAGCATAATTATTCTCAGTTTTATCTCGACCTTTAAGTATATATTTTAGTGAGTATTGTTTTGATTGTTTAAGCGTTTTGTGACCCTTGTCTGGAAAAGCGCTATATAAATACATATTACTTACTTACTTACTTACTATGGTTAACATGGTTAATAGGGACAGCATGGTTGCTAAGGTTGGCAGGGTTACTACGGTTAGCATAGTTACTACAGTTAGCATGGTTTTTACAGTTAGCATAGTTATCAAAGCTAGCATAGTTATCAAAGCTAGCATAATTATAAAAGTTGCCATAGTTTTCACAGTTAGCATAGTTATCACAATTAGCATATTTATCACAGTTAGCATAGTTATCAAAGTTAGCATAGTTATCACAGTTAGCATAGTTATCATAGATAGCATAGTTATCAAACTAAGCATAGTTATCACAGTTAGCTTTTCGTTTAATAGTTTTGATGCTGATATTTTTTATTTATTATAATTAAAATGATAATGATAACATACTCAATATAAAGGAGAGTAAAGGCCCATTGATGAACCCATTAAGGGTTAAAAGGCGATATCACACCAAAGTCTGTAAGTCTGTAAAAGTGTGTTTTTAAAAGAGATTTAGAAGAAGCCACAGACTTAGCCAGTCTTATCTCCTCGGACAGGCTGTTCCAAAGACAAGGTGCCCTGATGGAGAAGACTCCCCTTTGATTCTAGCCTGGACTTTGTAACAGCTAACAGAGCCAGGACCTAAGGGGTGGTAAAAACTGGATTGAACATTTTTCTTTATGTGTTGGTCAAATGAAAGGGATGAACCGAGGACGACACCGAGGTTTCTGGCAGTGGGTTTAATCTTTTTACTGAGAGGCGTCCGAAGGGGCTGAGGTTTAACTGGGTGGGATTTGGAGGGTGAAAGACAATCATTTCTGATTTTGTTTTATTAAGTTGGAGAAAGTTCTGAGCCATGCAACTGGTCACCTCATCTTGACGAGCTAAACCATTAGTTAGACCTCGAGAGTCTCAGAGTGGGAGGTATATCTGTGTGTCGTCCACGTTAAAATGAAAAGACACGTTATGGTGGGTAAAAATCTGTCCGAGAGGAAGCATCTAAATAGAAAATTAAATCAGACTGACGCAGTACACCACAGGAGACACTGGCTGTAGAACCCCTCAGTGCTGTTTCTATTAAGAGAGGTTAAGACGTTCTATTAAAATATTTTGGTCAACAGTGTCGAAGGCTGCACTCAGATCTAAAAGAATTAAAAATCACACTTTCACATTTATTTTATTGTTTTATTTTTCTGACAAAAGTTTCCAAAAGTGTAAGATTAAAGAGAAAAGCGTCTCATGCCTTTGCAACTCCTCAGACGAGGCTAGAAAAACTATTTTTAGTGCAGAAACCTCTTTAAAACACAATGATGTGGTCGGCTGAGGTCGGTGCAAACTTCTGCCGTCTTCAAAGACGAACCTCAGGAGTGAAGAAGTGCATCAATAACACAAGTCGAGCTGACTCGCTGATATGTTGGCCTCTGCACACACACACACACACACTGGTTTCCTCCCACGGTCTACAGTAATCCAGAGTTTATTGATGATGTCTCCAGCGGTGACTGGTGGTTTCTACACCTGTCCTGTTCCCGGCCCGAGCAACTAACTAGCTGGGACACATGTTAAGGAGATACACAAGTGGAAGAGAATGAATGAATGCCTTGTGCTGGTTGTTGCTACACGTTTCTATATTAACACTGTATTGTTTTTGTGTTGTTGCTTTTTTTTACTGTTGCTGCTGTTCTTAATTTGGTGTAACAGTTGTTGTAATCCTATCGATATGTGTATTTGTGAATTGCAGCCTAGTGCTCACTATTAACCTAGCACGATAGCTTGTCATACTTTTGTAGTTGTTGAAGTAAGTCTCTTCAAAGTAACTGTTGTTATTAAAGTTAGCATAGTCTTTCCAGTACAAATTATTGTAAAGGTAAGTGCGGCTATCGCAACTAACAAACAAGTTTCTGTTCAGCGCATTAATCATGATCGTCACAAGTAGCACCATTGTGAGCCCTTGGGTAGCACAGTCGTCGAAGCATAGTTGTGAGTTATTGTGGTCATTAGCTAGAACGGTTCTTGTTAGCGTGGTTGTAAGTTAGCATAGTCAGCATGGTTGTTAGTGAGTATAGGCTTTAGTTAGCGTTGTTGTTAGTGAGCATAGTTAGCATGGTTGTAAGTAAGCATAGGAGTCAGTTAGCTTGGTTGTTAGTTAGCATAGGCGTTTGTTGGTGTGGTTGTTAATAGGCATAGGTGTTAGTTTGCATAGTTTTTAGTAGGCATAGTGAGCATGGTTGTAAGTTAGCACAGGCGTCAGTTAGCGTGGTTGTTAGTGAGCATAGTTAGCATGATTGTTAGTGAGTATAGGCGTTAGTTAGCAGTGTTGTTAGTGAGCATAGTTAGCATGGTTGTAAGTTAGCATAGGAGTCAGTTAGCTTGGTTGTTAGTTAGCGTAGGCATTAGCTGGCATGGTTGTTAATAGGCATAGATGTTAGTTTGCATAGTTTTTAGTGGGCATAGTTAGCATGTTTGTAAATTAGCATAGGCGTCAGTTAGAGTGGTTGTTAGTGAGCATAGGTTTTAGTTAACATGGTCATAATCTAGCATCTTTGCTGGTGATCATGGTGATTATCTAGGTTAATCATAAATCAGACATGAGCCAGCGAGATCTTTAGTTTGCATAGTTGTTATTTAGCATAAGCATTGGTAAATGATTCAGTCGGTTTGTTAATCTGAGAGGTTAATTCATCCTCTGGGAAAATATATTTTAAATCACTGTTGTTGTGACTAAAACTCTTCTGAACGTGGCTCAAGAGTCTGATGAAAAAGAGATTGATTAATGAGCTAATGGACGACAAGAGAGCGTCCGTCCAGACAGAATCCTGGTGTCGAAGCAGCGGACATCATTTTGGAGTGTTTTGTGTTCTTGAAAGGCTCCTGCTCTAATCTGATTATGCATGCGGGCGAAGTCCTTGGTTAGGAATTGACCTGTTTTCCCATCTGCCCTTGAGAGAGTCTGATTATCATTCCTCCATAATGTTCACATTCTGGTCAGATTCCTTCCCTCCTGCGTCTTCCAATGTTGGTTTACATGTTGAATGCAAATCGTTCCTTTCTTCGTCTCTCTGGCTTCCTCCGCCGGTGAATCATTTGCTGGTTTAATCCCAGCGTGTTGCGATGCCTTCATGCTCGTTGGTGAATCTCGTTTAACCAGGGAATCTGACTGCTTAACTATTCATGAGGCGTGCGCTGCCTGTAAACCTGAAATCCATCCTCGGTACATGCTGGCACTTCCAGACCTGCAGGATCTCCCTCGCCACTGTCCAGAACCACGTTTGAAGTAACATTAGCCCGACCCGGGGTGTTGAGCATCTTATCTCACGATTACTGGCCTGATCTCTCTTTAAGTTCACGCCGAGTTCGTGGAAGGCTGATGTGTCTTTAATGTTGCCTTCTTTCAGATCTCGCAATTGATCGATCGTGTCTTGGATCAGACGTAGGTCAGCCTTAGGGTCATAAAAGGTAGGCCAGGCTTTTTTAAATTGGGCCAATATGTATCAGTTTATATTACACACATATTTAGTGTCCTCTGTCTCCTTCCCCAGATTTGAAAAGTATCTTGGTTCGAGGAAGGGATGAATAGTGCTTCTTCAGACCTATGATCACCTTCTCATGGTTCCTCGCACACGGTTGCTCCTAAGCTTTGGAACGATCTTCCTCTCCCTTTGCGCTTGATGGATCTACTGACTCTTTCAAGAAACATCTTAAGACTTTCTCATTCATGCAGGCTTTTTCCTGAATTTCTGGGACTCTTGTGTTGTTCTCAGTATTATCTTGAGCTTTTAAGTATATATTTTATTGAATATTGTTTTGATTGTTTGAGCGCTTTGTGACCCTGGTCTGGAAAAACGCTCTATAAATACAAATTACTTACTTACTTACTATGGTTAGCATGGTTACTAGGGACAGCATGGTTGCTAAGATTAGCAGGGTTACTACGGTTTGCATAGTTACTACGGTAAGCATGGTTTTTACAGTTATCACAGTTACTATGGTTAGCATAATTATCAAAGCTGCCATAGTTATCACAGTTAGCATAGTTATCACAGATAGCATAGTTATCAAAGTTATCAAAGTTAGCCTAGTTATCATAGATAGCATAGTTATCAAAGTTAGCATAGTTATCAAAGTTTGCATAGTTATCATAGATAGCATAGTTATCAAAGTTATCATAGTAAGCATAGTTATCAAAGTTATCATAGTTATCATAGATAGCATAGTTATCAAAGTTATCAAATTTATCATAGTTAGCATAGTTATCATAGAAAGCATAGTTATCAAAGTTAGCATAGTTATCACAGATAGCATAGTTATCAAAGTTAGCATAGTTAGCATAGTTATCATAGATAGCATAGTTTTAAAGTTAGCATAGTTAGGAACTGTGGTTCTCAAGGTTGTCTCTGTTTTCCAAGAGATTCATAAAGATCTATCTACCTACCTTGGTCCTTTTCCAAAAGCGCTGACGTGACTATTTTTATCCTGGATTTAAGAAATGTTGGTGAAATATATGATGAAATGAATGAGCTTCACAGCGGCGTCCAAGGGAAGCCTGATTTGTAGCCTCTCTCTGTCTACGACTGAGTGTTTTAACCCTCTGTCTAAGTGAGTGAACACATCCGGAGGCTCTCGTTGATCCTGGAACGCCAGTATTCCCCCCAGAAGAATAACGGCCGCTGAACCTCGAGGAGGCGTTAACTTTCGTGAAGCAAGTGCTTTGACTGGAGCTCACACAGTCACGCAACCCTGAGCGAGACACGGCGAGCTTGTTGCACCGATGTGTCTGTTAGCCACACATTGCGTCACAGGAGGGATGGTGATCGACCTTTACATTTACACTTCTCTGTCCCTGTTGGCAGAGATGTGACTGTATATTCGTCCTGACAACGTGGAGCCAGATTTTTCCGAGGTCCAAGTTCACCGCCAGGCCCCGGCTTCACATCTGGACCATGAAAGTTTCACGGGACCTCATCGACCAACCTTTTTTAATTTTTCGCTGCGATAATGGGAGTGTGCACAGCCCGGCCCTCTCAGACCGGTCGAGTGTCAACTTCACTTTGCGTCACCAGTGAGACTCCCTCGCATGGTACTGAACGCCAAGAACGCGCCGTAGTCACACACATGGTGTGTAGCAGCGACTGGATTCTGGAAGCCAACTTAGCAGCCAAAGACATCAATAACTTTGGACAAGCATTTCAATTATTAATGCCATGAATTATAGATCGTTTTGTGTGTGTGTGTGAATGTGCATGTGTGTGTGTGCACCAAGTGCGTGAACATAAAGCCGTGAGCTTCGATGTCGAGATGCAGCAGTGGTTTAATGTGGAAAAAGTTCCTTTTCTGAAGGAGTTGTTAGTCCCAAAATCATACTTGCTTAAAGTCCCACAGCCCAAGGGTCTTTGGGGGGTTAAGCCGGGTCAGTTATCGTAGCAGCTCCTGTTATTTCTCTTGGAACAGCTGGAGTTATCACTGTTGTAATTCTTCTTGTAGATGTGTTTGTTGAACTATTGTTCACCACTAGTGTTGTTGCCTCTGTAACTGGCTTTCGAAATTAGGTCAGACAACTTGCCTTGTCATTTACAAATGGCAGAGAAAGCTCACGATTAATGCAAACGCCACACCACAAGAACATTGAACCACGACGAAACTGACGGACTCAGAGTCCAGGGACTCAGTTCTCACAGAGATTAAAGCAAATTCAGTTCTATTGCCACCTAATGCCGCAGTGTTTTTGCTTTGGGACGTCTGTTGTGGCCTAATGTTCTCGTTTTATGGCTCAATGTATTTGTCGTCTTTGCATTTGTTGTGAGCCTTCTTGGCCACCGTAAAGTCCAGCTCAATTCAGCTTGGTTTGAGGGGGTCAAGTAAGTAAGTAAGTCATTTTTATTTATATAGCGCTTTTCTAGACCAGGGTCACGAAGCGCTTAAACAATCAAAACAATATTCAATAAAGTATATACTTTAAAGATCAAGATAAAACTGATAACACAACAGGAGTTCAAGGAAAAGCCTGAACAAAAATAAAATTTCTTAAGATGTTTCTTGAAAGAGTCAGTAGATCCATCAAGCGCAAAGAGAGAGGAAGATCATATAGTCACTCTTGGTGGACTTTTGACGACAACTACGATTGACAGACGGATCAAGTAGATCATGAAACTTTTTCTTTAGATTTCTTTTTGGTTTTCTAGAGTAATAATTAGTTCCCGGAATTGAATCAAACGCATTTATTCCGGTGACTCGTCGCACATGTGAGGCAATCTGCTCGTGCAGATTTTTTTCCGGGAACATTTGGACGTTGCTAGGTCGACTTCGTGAAGCATCTGATTGAGGCGGGTCAGCTCAGAGCGCCGCAGCTGCCGCGGAGACTCGCTTACGGAGAAAAGACGAGTTCCCAGAAAAAGAATCACCATCTGTCTCCGGAGCTCTGAGGACGGACGCTGCTCTGAGCCAAAGAAGAGGGCGCTCCTGAGCACTGATGTGGGGGGAACCTTAGAGGGTGTTCAGGGTGTCACTGCAATGTGTCAAATTAACTAGTAATAGATGGTGACTTGGAGGGTTTAAAGGTTGGTAGAATCAGTGTCTCTTTGAATCGATGTTCTTTAACCAGACAATAAATGTAAATTTCTGTTTCTGAAGCGTCACCATGAAAGTCACTGTAACCAGAATTTAACATTTTTGTTGTCGCTGCCGAGTAAGATGAAGACGTTAAACCTGGTCGATTGTAAGAGCAAACTCAGGTCTGGCTTTTACAACCACAATTGTTAAAATTAAAAGAAACAACGTTTTTTCTCCGGTCCATGGAGCGACTTACTCTGTGACAGATTGTCGCTGTACTCTCATCAATATAACAAATGTACCGTATTTTCCGGACTATAAGTCTCAGTTTTTTTCATAGTTTGGCCGGGGGTGCGACTTATACTCTGGAGCGACTTATATGTGAAATTATTAACACAATATTACCGGTATATCATTTCACATGTTATTTTCACACTAAACCACAAGAGGGCGCTCTAGGCCTGTGTTGATAATTTCGACGTAGAAGAGGAAGCGCCGCATCTTCTACCTCCGGAGTTAGCGGAGTTGTTTAAAAGTGACACCGAGGATGAAGCTTTCATTGGATTTGAGTTATTTGGAGTTACATGGATGGTTTGGTAAACTTCTTAGTTATTTATGCTAAAGTTATCTGAATAACTCTTAATGTTATGTTAACATACCACGTTCTCAGTTGTGTCATGTAACGTAACATACTGTACAATTATTCAGCTGTTGTTGCCTCTATTCTATTTTTATTTTAAATTGCCTTTCAAGATGAAACGTCTGTTCTTGGTGTTGGATTTTATCAAATAAATTTCCCCCAAAAATGCGACTTATACTCCAGTTATATATGTTTTTTCCTTCTTTATTATGCATTTTATGGCTGGAGCGACTTGTACTCCGGAGCGACTTATAGTCCGGGAAATACGGTATGTTTGGAATTTTCAGCGTAACCACTTCTATTCCAGTCCAGCAACACAAGCCGCTCGGAAAAACGAATCGATCAAAGGGAACCGTCACCACCAGGGGGCTCTCTAATGGCTAACATCGCCACGTAAAGCTTCAAAACAAAGTAGTAGTCGAAGGGCTCATTATCATGACTCATGGCAGTGGAATCTTCCCTTAAAGATGAAAGTCAACTCTGCGTGAACTCCTTACCCCGGCAGAAGTGACGCATTCCCAGGCAGCGGGGGCTTCGGCGGAGTCAGACCGCGGGGGCCGGGAGACAAGTCACCGGCGTTTTTTTGCTCCTCCTCCATAACTCATAAGTCTTCAATTCAAGCAGCCACACCGTCATCAGGCATAAATATTGGTTTGTTTGGGGCAAAAGTTGTTGATCCCAAGTGTTCCCGCGTGATATCCACGGCCCGGCGAAACGACTCTCCCGTTACCGTGGCAGTTAATTAGTTTGGTCAGGAGGGAGCGTTATCGATCCTCGCGCCTAATTGGTCGTTTAGCTGTCCGCTCCCACAGGCCCGTTCAGCGGCGGCTACTGTTTCAAGGGAAGAGACCACAACAGTTGTCTGATCCCTCCGTCTCCCAGCGCCGCAGAAACTTACACCTCGGTGAGGAGTCATCACATGAGTGTGTGGACAGTGCCTTCTAAAGTCAGAGACCATGGTTCTCAACTGGGTCCTGAACGGGTTAGGGATCCTGAAAAGCTGGTTTTAAACATATATTTTTTAATAAAATGCCATTTCACAAGGAAGGACAAGTATGCCTAGAGGAGATGGTCCCGTTGCAGCGTCTCCAGCCATGAGGACTAATAGTGATGGAAGAGCTGAAGTTCTTCTGTGTGTGTGAATGTGTTTGTGCGTGTGTGTGATTGTGTTTGTGCGTGTGTGTGATTGTGTTTGTGCGTGTGTGAATGTGTTTGTGCGTGATTGTGTTTGTGCGTGTGTGATTGTGTTTGTGCGTGTGATTGTGTTTGTGTGTGTGATTGTGTTTGTGCGTGTGTGAATGTGTTTGTGCGTGATTGTGTTTGTGCGTGTGTGAATGTGTTTGTGCGTGTGTGTGTGTGATTGTGTTTGTGCGCGTGTGTGTGAATGTGTTTGTGCGTGCATGGTCCGTGGAGTTTTTACTTTTCTTCCATAAATAAACATCTGAGAGAGTGTGGCCTTGATGTGTGTGTGTGTGTGTGTGTGTGTGTGTGTGTGTGTGTGTGTGTGTGTGTGTGTGTGTGTGTCCATGTGTGTCGTATCGGACCACACAGCAGGGCCAGATGACTCACAGCCCCCCGCGGTGATGTGTGTTACGGTAGGTAGACTCTCAGACTACTAAATTATTCACTCATCACAAATCACGGAGGAGATTTCAGAGCTTCGCTCCAGTTTCATATTTTGTTTTTGTTAACAACCTGATACAGGGAGACCCTCCAAGGACCCCCGCCGGGCCCCCGTCACACCCCGGGTAACACGATGCTGACGACCCGCCCGACCCGCCCGCACTAGATAATCCATGATTGACCATCAATATGTGATGTTTTTTATTTTCTATTTGATAACCTCCAAACATAAAGTTTTAAACTCATATTCTCAGAGGCTATATGTTAATATTCAACGTGTGTGTGTGTGTCTGTTGTCAGTCTGTTGTGTGCAGATGTGTGTTTGTGTATGTGTGTGTGTGTGCGTGTACTATCAGTGCACATATTCGATGACAGATTGTGTGTCGATGATGCAAAGAAGAATCTCAGAAGATGAAGTGATGAAATAGAGAAAGAGCAAAGCCATTGCTCACAGAGACAGACACACACACACACTTACAGACTCACACACTCAGACACACACACACACACGATGAGCAGATAACGGAGGTAAATGGATGTGACGACCACAGAGTGGAGCTTAAAGATAAACGCAAGTGGAAGAGGAAAGAAAGTGGAAGACAAAGAAACATTTCACTGCCTGACTTACTCGTACACAACGACACACACTTGCACACACACACACACAAACCTCTCTCTCGAACCCCAGACACACCCACCTGTCATTTTCCCTTTCAATCCTCCCTTCAACTGTCTCTACATGTCATTTTTTTTCTCTTCTTCTTTTCTGATCCACCCTCTTGTTATCTGGACTCTTTAACTTCCTCTTCAACTTTATATGGGTTGTTTCCTGGGACAGTAGCGTTAGCATTAGCTACTGCAAGGACCACGTACAAAACCCTCAACGTATTGCAAGACCGCACACAACACGGTTGTCGAAAATAAAAAAGAGACAGCGCCACCTGCTGATTCACAGTTTGTGTCGCTGCAACTCAAAGAAGGCGAAACAACAGTGGCGTCACTAGTAGGATGCTTCTAGTCGGAGTTGACACCTGAACCTTCTGGGGGACTCTGAGGGCGTTTGTGACTAATACTATGTGTCGTCTGATGGACAAGGGATCTGTCCTGGGTATCCCCAGCCTTTCACCCCGAGTAGCTGGGATGGACATGTGTGATCATGTTGTAGTTAAACAATGAAATGAAGCTGGTTTTTTCTAGTTTTATTCCGGCGACACTTGTCGCACCTGATGAAGAATTTCACTCTGTGATGAACCAAGAACTTTATGTCTTCGGGCCACACACACACACACACACACACACACACACACACTTCCACCTGAAGTCTTCAGTGCACACACACACACACACTTCAGTGTGTGAGCTCTGGAACTCCATGAAAACAGGGAGAATAATTGTCACGCTGATAGATAATTAGCCTCAACTTTGGCTCTGTGCCACACACACACACACACACACACACACACACACACACACACACACAAGCACAAACACACACACACACACACACACACACACACACACACACACACACACACACACACACACACACACACAAGCACAAACACACACACACACACGCTCTCACACACACACGCTTCGTTCATCGTAAAACCTCCGCTTTCCTCCCTTATCTCATCTCTGCAGCCTCCACTCCGATCAATAGATTTGGAATAATTAGCAGAGGAAATGTATAAAACACTCGACAATCGGCGTCATCTATGGATGCTGCGCTCTCACATCCCGTTGTTGGATAATTACATTTAACAAACACTCGCTGGCTTTTGTGGTGAACCCGTTGTCGAAACACGCCGGGAATCGATCAGGTTTAGTATTTCTTTGGTTAATTTCCCGCAAAAAAACTGCTGAGGATGCAGTAAGTTGAAGCGGGAAAACCTCCAATCTCTTCGTGACGCTCCTCCTCTGAAAGATATGGTTCAAACAAAATACACCCTCATGTCGACTAAGAGTTGGGATTATCTGTTCGTTTTTAAGTGTTATAGACAAAAATGTTAGTTCATTTTAATGTAGCGACTGGAGCTCAGTTGTCTTCGTCTTTGTTCAAAAAGACACTTAAAAACATTCAAATACCTCCAAACTGTTCGTCTGTAAGGTGTTGTATTGAAGCCTCCACAAGAGGAATTGTCTAGAAAAACAAAATCAAACTAGTCTTTATTTTAAACTTGTTTTTAGCGGGAACAACGATGCTAATACATCAATGCTAATGTAGCGTAATTTGAATTTTCTCTATTCTGATTCGTTGGAGCGAATAAAATAGTACTTGACCAGGAACTTGACAACAAAGTCGCTGCCGATGACATGAACCTCTTGAGCTTTGAGTCGAGGGCGTGTTCGTTAGCCGCAGACCCTAAACCTTTCCTGGCAATCCTAATATCAAACTTCCAGGCTTTGCAACATATTTATGTTCACGATGGAGAAGTTTTACAAACCAACACAACAATGCTTTTGGAACACACACCTACACACACACACACACCTAAACACACACACGCTCTGATCCTCTGACCCCGCAGGATTGAGTTGCAGGGCGACTGTTGGTCGTGGTCCAATAAAAGACGGGTCGGGTTTTGGTATCATGAATATTTAAACGCTGACTGACCACAAAGTAAGAAATGCTTTTAGAAAAAAAAAAAAAGGAAAGAAAATATGATAAGTGTAAGCGAGTGTGTCTAATACTCAAGTAGTTTCTTATGTTTCGTTCTTCAGCAGTATCGGTTTCTAACAGTCTCTCGTGTGGTTCACACACACACACACGCACAGACACACACACACACACACACACGCACACACACACTCAAACACACACACGCACACAGAAAAGAAGACAATAATAAATAAAAATGGCTGAAAAAAATGAAATATGAAAAGAAGAATAACACATAAAATCTATCGATACTTATATACATATAACAAAGAAATTATTTGAGTTTTATGTGACAAATAAAGTAAATTTCATAAAATAAAAATCCAGTTTTGATGGCAAAGAAAAAGAAAAGAAGTACAAAAATACTTTTTTTTCTCCAGCCTGTGTAGTGTGTCGAGCGTATTTCTGCACAAACACTGAAGTGGGTGTTTTGAAATAAATCACACGGACACACACGAGCTGTGAGGCCACTTGAAGGAGGTCGGCGGAGAAATGAGCCGAATCTTAACGGCAGAGGTGACGAGCGGCGGGTGGAGGTCGTTGAGGTGACGAGGGGAATAAAAAAAAGGTAGAGATGGATCAGTCGGCGGCAGAGAAAAAATACGGAAGTTGATGAAAAACCTGGAAAGGAGTGTTTGAACCCAACGTACCCCTAAATGATTTCGATTTGTTCATTTTCTTTGATGACGGAAGTTTCACACACTTTTATTTTGTATTTTCAGCAGCGCCTCTTTGCATCTCTGGATCTCAGCACACCTGCTCTATAAGGGTCTGTGAAAGAAACTATTTGTTTAAAAAAAAAACCAAAACGTATTGAAGCCCCAGACTTTGGTCCAAACAGGAGGCTGGACGTAGATCCAGGCAGGCAGGGGTTTGAATCCCACTTCGAGAATTGCTTCGAGGCGAACTCCAGCATGTTGGAGGAAACTATGAAGTCAGTGATGTTTACCGGCACGACATAAAAACAACAATACAACAATATTTTTTTGTTTTTGGAGCAGCCTATCTTTTTGTTTGTACGGACATTCAGACAAAACTGGACGAAACTCAACTGAAATATTCGGCCAATACGGCAGCAGTAGAACAGAGACATTTTATTTGGCTGAATATATCTCCTTGAGAGATAGTGTCGATTCAATTTTATATTCAGTATTCATTTAATCAAATGAGGTCTGAATCAGCGGATCTGTTGTGTGGAGTCCCTCAAGGTTCTGTTCTGGGTCCTTTATTATTTTTGCTGTACTTGATTCCCATTGGTAAAATCATTCAGAGATTTCCGGATGTTTCTTACCACATGTTTGCTGATGACATCCATCTCTACTGCTCTTTTGACCCAACTGAGCCCCAGAGGCTGAACAGCTTAGTCATTTTTTTGCAAGAAATCAAAGTAAGTAAGTAAGTAAAAACACTTTGCAACTAAATGTGAACAAAACTGAAACTCTGGTTATTCTGCCTGATGATAAGGTTCCAGAGTTGAGTCAGTACTTGGGTGACTTAGGTCAGTCTGTCAAACTGAGCCTGAGAAACCTGGGTGTTGTATTTGACATGTCTCTATGTCTCTGTAGAAAACTGACCACAAACTATTTCAACTGAGAAAAATCTCTACACTTCGTTTAGACTATTGTGATAGTTCATTTTGGTGTTTAAAAAAGAAGGAGCTGACTCGTCTGAAGTTCATACAAAACTCTCTAGTAGCTCTAGTAGAAGAACTCACATTCTTCCAATCCTTAAAACTCTTCACTGGCTGCCAGTTTCTTTCAGGATCAACTTTAAAATTCTGGTTCTTACTTTCAGATCTATTCATGGTCAGACCTTCCATCATTGATCTGATCCAGCCTTAAACCCCAGCTCGGGCTCTGGGGTCTGTGGATCAGAATCTACTGATGGTTCCTGAACACACTTCAGGACCAGAGGAGAGAAATCCTTCCAGACTGTTGCTCCTAAGCTTTGGAACCATCTCTGTGTTTGATGATCTACTGACTCCTTCAAGAAACATCTTCAGACATTTTTATTTGTGCTTTTCCCTGATTTTCTATGACTCCTGTGTTGGTCTTATGTGTCTTGATTTTTTAAATATATAGTTTTAACTGTGTATTGATTTTGTTTGTTAAGCACTTTGTGACCCTGGTCTAGAAAGATCATTACAAATAACTATTACTTTACTTAACTTACTATTCATCCGTCCATCTATGGTTTGTTACTGACCTTCTATGGCTGAAAATATTTTCGCTAACCACGACCCCTTCTACAATAATGACCACCCGTCCTCAACCTCATTCTCACTCTTATGACCCGCATGCTAACCTTTAATAATAGTTACGAACTTACTTACTTTTCTCGCTCTCAGGCAGCAACAATCGTCCTCCTCTTGGCACCTCTTTCTCCTAACCATCTTCAAATTTAAAAAAAATAGACTTTAATCCGATAACAACCGAAAATATTGTGTGAGAAAAACAAGTTTTTCATATTAAATTTTCATCCACTAAGACGTATCTGCGTTGACCATGAAGCCATTTTTCTCGACCGTCAGACTCTTCCAGAGCGATTTCCTTTTTTCATTTCCTTACTCAATATCACACTCACGCAAACACACACACACACACACACACACACACACACACACACACACACACACACACACACACACACACTTCCCCTCCTGAGCAAATTGGTCGACCTGCCCTGACAGAGACTCATTTCCCCGAGGTCGCCTCTCCACCCGCTCGTGTCAGGACACACCGCGCTCAGCCGCAGCCGCCGTCAAACTCATCTCGACGCCCGGATTCAGATGCAAAAAAACCGTCAGCTGGTGGAATAATTGTTGCCAATAACTGTTGTTTTTCAAGATGAACCTTTATTGTGTCAGAATCACACAGTGCAACTTCCCAAACAGTTCGTCACACTTGAGCTTCTTAGAAAGACGTTATATAAGAGTCAAATGATACAGTTATAAACCCGAGTCATGAGTTATTATGATGGACACCAGACGGACGCGAGAATACATGAGTCGGACGGACGGACACGCGAGATGCCGAAGAGTCAAACGGCTCCGATGAAAAGAGTCAAGAGAGACGAGGATCGTTCTTTTAACCCACGAGTCATGGAGGTGGATCCACAACTCATGGGTCAATATCAACCATCTTTGGGGGAGGGGGGGGGAGTTCAAATCGTCTCCACCAGAGGGATCGCTGGTGCAAACTTATCTCCTTGTGGGGTTTTGAAATCCATCCCAGCTATTCGGGGTTTAGAGGAAGGGGACACCCTGACCAGGTTTATAGCCTATTGCAGAGGACATGTTTAGACAAACAACTATTCATTTACCTCCTGATTCTCACTCAATTTAGAGTCATTAATCAGCCTCTGTATGTTTTTGGACTGTGGGAGGAAACCGGAGTCCTCTTACCAATGAACCACCTCGCCTTCGGCCGTGACTCAGCAACTTTAGAAGACGTAACAGGAAGAGTGGAAATGGACGAGATGGATTCACTGAAAGAGACCGAATCCTCCACGTTTAAGCAGACGTGGGTCACTCAAGGATTTTCCCGTGTTTAACCTTTTTAACTGTGACACAACTCATCTGTCTTTTCAAACGATGAATGAAATAAGATCCAGAGCAAACATTGAAGGAACTCGTCGTCTCTCTTGACTCTCAACGTTGAAGCCAAACCATCGACCAGAAGACGCAACAAAGTCTAAACTCATTGTCGATGTCAACATTCGAAGTATTATCAAAATATCTATTGGCTTTCACTTTAGCAACACATCAAGAAGCTCGAAAATCAAAGATCGGGAGGAAAAAAAACAAATAAGTTAACATCTCGAGAGATTTACAGTATATACATTCTTTTTTTTCTTCTTTTTTTCTATTAAAGGAACGTAAAAGTTTTTCTGTTGCGACGAAGTTAAATCCCACGACGACCTGGTGGCGGAGTGTTCCGATGGCTTCGACAGAGGTCCTCTTCGTAGATCCAAATAAATAAAAAATAGAACGTGAGTAGAAAAGCGGAACCTTGTTCGGGAGTTTACATTCTTGACAAGCTGTTTACAAAAGCTTCTTTTTTTTTGTTTTTTTTTAAAATCCCCACTGTCGTTTAAACACGTTTTGCGGTACATCGAGTGCTCATAACAAAAAAAAAAGGGGGTTGATTTTCTCGACAACAGCGATAAGCAGGTAAACAATATTTAATAGTGCTCTATTGTTTTGAAAAAGACAACTTTTGAGTTTCCAGTATTTAGAGAGAAGAGAAGGAGGCACTTAGGTCCGATTCTATGGCAGCAGGCGGTCGAAGGGGGAATATACCGGCCGGTTCTGGAGTAGGGTCAAATGAAGGTTTTCACAAAATGAGTGACGTCATGCAAGGGAAATAAGATGGTGGAATCTGTGTATGAGTCCTTCCTTTCTAAAATAAATGACTCTTTTTAAAGAACATCAGAAAGAGTTTCCACAAGTATCCACAAGAATACCCTGATTGGCCCTTGAGGAACCTTTGTATACCCTGATTAGAATCTGGATGTGGTTCACTGGAAATTGGTCCTAGATATCAATATATTTCCAAAAGGTGTTAAGCACCTATTCAATGAGTTTTGTCGATGACATAATCGTTTCAAGGGGACGTGAAGAGTATAGACTTGGAGTTTCTGACTCCTACCAGCCTTCGGGAACCTCTAGATTCCCTTCGCCGGAAAGCATTCTTTGGTGTTATCGATACAAATATATCCAAAATCAACCAGAAAGAATCGAGAACCACCCAGTTGGGAACATCTCAAACCAGGAGTCCATCATTTTTCTGGTGTCTTTGGAACCGATTTATGAATATAATTTGAAGGAAGGTGGTTTTCTCTCTTTCAGGTTTAAATAGGTTCTTTTGTTGTGGCGCAGGAAATGGATCCCGGACACCGTCAGATGATACTAAAAGTCCAGAGTACCCTTGAATAAACGAAAAAACGATGGGACGAAATGCCAAATTTCAAGAACCAAAGATGGTGCTCAACAATTCCCATTTTTCCAGTGATGACAAGAGAGCCAACCAACAGAGTCCAAGAGTTGAAGGATACCTTTAGCCAAGACTGACACTGGGGGTCACTGTGGCGCCTGGTATAAGTTGAGTAAAATCTGGAGTTATTTTTTAAATTCTGATTTGTAAACCATGTTTTACTCATACACAGATTGTGCGACACCTGATGATTTGTTGAGCTGTTTGATGTGGCAGTGATGAAATTCTGGTGCTACAGGTTCCGGTGTAAAGGTTCTAATCACGGTGATGTTTTTTAAGTGGCTTCCAAATGCTGGCAATTCTTTTTAAATGTTCCGTTCATTATCAAGCCTTTAAGCAAACATTGCACCTTAATAGCATCTAGTTATTTTAATAAGAAGTGTGCTGGTGACCCACCCTTTTTTTTATTTTTTTTACATTTTTCGTGTGTTAAGCATTTTTCAGTTTTCCTGAATGTTGTAGCTGTGTCTGGTGAGAGGAACCACTACAGTAGTCACACCTAGAACAAGGAGATTTCATTGTTCAGTGTGTTGGGAGTCTTGGGAATCATCAATCTGAGTGGAACCAGGGTCAGAATGATCTAGTCAAGGCTTGTTAAAGCACACCAAGGTTCACTCGGCCTGGCACTGTAAACGTGTCCCTGGACAACCACAACAGATTATACCACTCGAAGCAGAAACCAATTCTAACATGAAGGGTGGAATCCTTTTCCAAACCTGCTCCTTGACCCACAACACCAAGGAGGGTATTGTTGTTCCTGTCCCTTGTAGATAGTTACACCTTTTCTGTTTTTACACTTCTAAAAACTAACACTGCTATAATGGGGATCAGTATGGAATAGGTCACAACTTTAGAGGCTCACTCAAGCAACTGTTAGTCCTTAATAGTACACATTAGTCGTACGTTTCCTTAAAATGCTGCTTTAAGAATTTGGAATTCGTCACTGCCTGGAACATCCCATTGAATGTCACTGTAATGCATTTAAGTACTGATCATTTTAGGCTTATGAATTCCCTTAATTTGTCAAAGCCTTCTGGACTACAGAAGTCACCACGTGCAGTCTTGGTTTGCAATGGACCAAACTTGGACCCAACAGAACCTGCTTCAGCTACAACAGTGGGTGGAAAAAAGGATGATTGATTGATGGCAGTTCTTTCATGACTGTTAATGGCAGTTCAGTTGAAGTCTAATGGAATGTTTCAATGACATAATTGAGATGAGGTTGCGATGGACAATAACAGCAGGACCGCTCTCAGGGTGAACATAATCAAGACACTTAAAAAATGGACAGATTAGAATAAATTACGCCTAAATGGTCACAAGGGATTTTTAGGGCGTCCAAATGAGGGCGTGAAAAAGTCAGTGTCTTACTTATGAGGGTAATAATCCAACTAAAGCGGCGTCTGGTAACTCCAGTCCAGTCTTAACAGCCAGTTTTGTCACCAGTGAGACCAAACAAGACAGGACCAGACCGTTTCCATGGGCACAAGCTGAGACAATTCCTTTGATTATAATGCGTTACAATAAAGTCCGGCTCATTCCGATCTTCAAGCACTGCCCATGAACTGTCAGGCAGTCAAGTTCCATCAGCTCATTTCCATGCTGTCAATGCAGCCTTGATCGTCCATTGAAGGCAATCCACACTCCAGATCCACGGTTCTGTCCAAATTGTAATCTAGTCTGAGCTACGTCCGCGTGTTCCGCTTTCATCCGAGTATATCCAAGTAAACGGGCGTCGCCTTCATCATCGCGAACAGCAGCTTCTGAATGTCTTTAATGTTGAGGCGCTGTTGGGGCTCCCTCTGCCAGCAGCCAAGCATCATGTCGTAGACTTCTTTGGGGCAGAGACGGGGCCGTTCCAGAACCCGACCCTGAGTTATGCACTCGATCACCTGCGAGAGGAAAGACATTTCTTTTTAGGTAAATCTCAACAGTGAAGATCAGTCAAATGAATGGGGTGTGGAATTTAATTGGAAGACATCCTAGACTGTTGACCCCAACAGTCACCGGTGAGTGATTCACACGTTAAGTCTATGTTGCAATGGAGGCTAGTGGCCAGATTCCTCTTGTTATATAACCCTTTAAGGGAAATATTCTATTAAAATCATTTGACAGCTAGCATACGAGTGCAGGGGAAGAAACTTCAGTACACCAGGTTAGGTTAAGAGACGGTGAAAATACCATTTCGGTCCGACCGCGACTTCACGTAGGAAGTGCCTGGACAAATGTCTTTTTAGAAACGTATTCATTAGTGACAGAAAAATCAATATTAGAGGTAAAAGGACACAGTAACGGACAGTAACGGTTTTAAAATGCGTTTGTGTTGCATGTGACTTCATCAAGTAGTAAGTGCCCGGACGGAAATGACACGGCAGACCGAAATGGTACTTACATGGGCAATGTTCTGGTCTAATGTACCGATAAATAATCAATGAAAAAAGACAAAGGTTCAGGACACGCTGGAGCGATTATGTCTCTCAGCTGGTCTGGGAACCACTTGGGGTACCCCGTGAAGAGCTAGGTGATCTAGCTGTGGCAAAGAAAGTGTGGGGCTACCTGCTGAAAGCGTAAGCGCCTGTGTCCCTGTGACCCTGTGACCCTGTGGAAGAAGACAGGACGATGTTCCTCTGTCTTTACTGATCCTAAATGGTTCCATTACCAAATCAAGTAAATGCAAGTTCTGGTGTTTACGTATCCTACAAAGAAGATACATTTTATAACTAGTAAGGAGGTGTTTCCATGCAGATAATGTCTATCTAGGAGGGAACTAGAGGTCCGATCTGATCCATGGTTATGGTGCAGTAGCCAGCGCCCTAAAAAGTCTGACCAAGGAAGTTCTACAAAAGTTTAAAACGTGCACTAACTCGCTGCCATTACCTCGTTATTGGCCAGTTGGAACCATGGCTGTTTTCCATAAGTGAAGATCTCCCACAGAATCACTCCGAAGCTCCAGACATCGCTCTCGGTGGTAAACTTCCTGTACATGATGCTCTCGGGGGGCATCCAGCGGATAGGTAGCATGGTGTGTCCGCCCACCTGGTGAGAGACAAACAGACGTTTAAACACAAACAACACTTGACTAGAACTTGGCAGGTCTACACCCTAGTATCTTATATTTATGAAAGAGTCTTTTTGGCCCTGGTATCAGATAAAATCCACCCCTGGTAAGATACTCATGGTAAAAAAGTGAACTTATTTGAAGTGGCTCAGACATCTTGTGCTTTGGACTTTCCACCATTGAGAGGGGTTCTAGGGGGAGACCCAGAACTGGTGACCCAGAATATGTTCAAGATAATGTGGACCGGGGAAAGTCTCATGTTATTCTATGCCTATTATAGTCATCAATTAAATTATGTTTTTGTACAGTGGGGGCAACTTGGACTGCCTTGAGGGAACCCGTGTCCCTGGACCGTGTTCGGTCTTGACCCCTAAAAGCTCCGCACTACAGGTTTTTAGCGACAGCCTCGATCTGACGTTCCTCTCCGACATCAACAAACTTTAATTATCTTGGCACATGCTTTGGCACGAGCGTTACTTTCCGGAGATTGCTTCTGCGATGCCAGAGAAACAACAAGACACTGTCAATATGAATAATTAGTGGCAGAATAAAATGATATCTGCTGAGAGAATCATAGACTCTTAGCAACCACACAAATATCAGTCCAACCAGTTCTTTCCCCCTGAGACGTGTTTCTACCGTTGAATTAAAAACAACGAATAGGTGTTAAATATATCGTCTTCCGTCCGACAAGTCTTCAACTTTAATTTATTTTCTGCTGCAGACTTTCTTCTGATAATCCTTCACGTATTTACTCGTCATTTCATGAGAGTTAGAATTTGTTGTTATCAGTTTAATTACAGGAACTTCTACCAACAATAACTTTATTCCGTTGTGCCTGTTTTTGTGTGTGTGTTCCTTAATATCCTCAGTTTGATTAAAATGTGTGCGAAGGGATGTCGTTTTTGGTGAGATTTGAATTGTTTTTTGGAGCGATTGTATGTACTTATAGTTCTCATGGACAACATTAGATCGACTCGCCACAGAAGATTAATTCCCAGGGCTTTCAGTTTGGCGAATACCTTTGAGAGTTTTCCATCTTAACAATATTGTAGTACGTCTAGAACATATTTTTGGAACTTGAAAAGTTCAGCTTGTATTCCAGGGTATTTTTTTAAATTATTTGAATAAGTTATAAACAATATAATATTCATATATATGTCTTGTATGTATGTATGTATATAGATACATTTATATGTCACAGTACAGATTGGAATCCAGTAGCATCTGGAATTCTACTAGTAGAGATTGGAATTTTACAGATTGGAATCCTACTACTGTATTGGGATCGGAATTGGAATTCCAATCTGTCCTAGGACAACTGGGAATTCTACCAGGACAATCTCCAATTCTAATAGGATAAATTCAGATTACATCAAAATGTTTTGGAAAATACTCTTATCACACCTAAATTTTCAGCATAGGTAAGCCTACATTCACCATTACTGTTTTAAGTGAATTACTTCATATTTTAGATCTGATAACCCTTCTGTCAATACACATTGTAGCCATGGGAACAGCCGTCTGGTCCAGTTCATAGACCTTATTCGGATTGGAATTCAAATCTGTACTGTGACATAAATACATTTTCTTCTTGGATAATCACATAATTACACCTGTTTTAAATTATTGTTTTTTTTTTACAGTTCTTAGTTATTTCTTTATTCATTTTTGTTTAAAATTTTACAATTTAAATTTGGACTACATCTTATAAATAGACAATTCCCCGCCGGCAAATCTTGAGAGTGGGCTGTGCGCTTTGCCTCATGACGAAAAAAAAACTATGAAAGCTACAAAAGAGTCCAATCCCAAGTTGATATTTTGGACTTTTATCTACATTTTAAAGTCTGAATGGTGTTTCTACGTGAACGTATGCCTGAGCAGGAGATGTTGGAAAAACGTAGCAGGTTTGCAACTATTTTGACCTTCGTCCCATTCATTCCATATGGAAAAAATGTATATTCTGGTGAGAAAAATAATAACAGTGTGAGTCCAATCGAGCAGCACCTTTGGATGTATTTTTTATTTGTATTCGCTCAAAGATGCAGGTGTGAAAAGGGCCAAAAACGGAAGGAGGATTATTAATAACAAAAGGCCCAGAGAATAGTCCATAATGGAAAGCACAGCCCACGAATTAAGTCTTTATGGTTCTCAACTGTGGGGTCAGAACCCAAATTCTGGGTAGCATCGCCTTTTTTAGCTTTTATTTTTAAATAACTTTTCTTTATGCTGTCAATCTGTCAAAATAAGATTTAGAAAGAACAGACAATCATAGCATTCTCGTCCTGGAAATAAATTGTTTACTGTGTTTCTTTAATGTGTTTGTACAAGTGACGTTATATCTGATCTCGTTGTCTCTGATTTTAATACAGTTTTGGTCATGATTCGGGTCACCATGGAGGTTTCAGACTAGTTAAGATAAAGCCCTTTAAAAACGCGGTAGAAATCCCGAAAATGTTTTTAATCGACTTTGAAAGTCGCGTTAACCAAATGTGTGTCGTTCTGGTCCAAAGCTGCACTTTTACTTCTCTGCAGAAGCTTTTAATTAAGAAATTATCTCCACAAGCTATCAGGAAACAATTTCATCTCCGCTTCTCTTTGATGGATTTATGTTTCTTCTCCCGCGTCACATAATAAACGAGGTGTCTGCCGGGGCTCCGCGCTGTAAATCAGCCTCCACGTCGTCGGCTGCATTATGACTTTGAGCCTGCTTTTTTAGTGCTTCGTCTGCTGGCGTGGAAGACGTCGTAGTCCGCCGTGACTCATGAACCAGTTTTTTTTTTGATTCCGTGTAGCGTGAGCGCCTTGTTGCATGGCAACGCGACGGTACCTGGCCAGACGTGCAGATGAAGTGGGAGGAAGGGGGCTCATCCTAATTCTTTAAAAGCTTTTCAGACAAGTGGAACGCCTGAAAAGGTTTTAGTGCAGGTCTCGGAACACAGTCGACGCCAGGTGGGTCTGATTCCGGTTCGTTAAGAGCGTGAGTGACTTCGGCAGATTAGGACGATGGAGTGAGACATGCTTCAACTTTTGGTAAACTGGAGCTGATTCCACTAAATGTTTTGAATGACATTTCAACATTTTTTTTAGGGAAAATAGTTCCTGCTTGGATTTTGGAGACAGAACTTCATCTTATTTTAGGTCCATTTTTCAGTCTCTACAAAAACTGGTGACCACAGCTGGGAGTTTTGGCTCAACTCTTTCTTTACCACTACAAATTATCCTCATCACTCAAGATCCATCTTTCACTCACTCGTGAACCTCGGCCAAAGTTACTCTTGGACAGGGGAAAGAATTTCACCGACGGCTAAGAGAAAATTTAAACGGCCAAAAAAAAGCAAACCCAGTCCACGTTGGCGGAGATTAATCCACCGAAAGTGGGACCAGAACCAGAAAAAGGTACTTGTTTCGGCCACTTCTCCTCCGTTCGCCACCTTCTCTCGACGCTTGTGTGACTTTGTCCTTTTAACGGCGACTTCATCCGATCGTGAATCATCCCTCGTCCGCCGTGAAATCAGGAAGCGACTAATTCCTCCGAACGCGTGTCCTCTCATCAGGACGGCCGTAATCAAGTGTTTCCAATCCTCTCGTCCTCCCTTTTCCTTCACTCTCTCCTGGAGGGTCACACTTGAACGTACGCCCCCAGAAGAATTCCTCAAAATCCAATATATGATGAGGGCTGATTTAATTTCTCTGGCCGTGATCTCTGAGATGTGGAAGAAAGGACTCCGGGTCCCACAAGGTCGTTCTAATTTAATCCTGTTTGATTTAGAGCCGGAGTTAAACTCTAATTGAGTCTGGCGCACCACGCTATCGTTTTCTGAAAACAGTGAATTTATTTCATTCGTCAGACGATTCCATCTCATGATTGACAGCTTGAATGATGACGTTTTTCTTAAGTGGTGTCACGGACATCAGGGCCAAAAAATGAGTCTCTAAATGTTCACCATGAATAAATAAACAAACAGTTTGTTCAAACTGTTGAGGTGTTCACGCTGCAACAGGTGCTCATTTGTTTTCGTCGAAAAAATACATTCAGCTCTAAGAAAGTAGATCGATCGGATGGGCGGTCTAAGGTTAGTGGAAATTCAAAATGGTGGACAAGGAAGGCCCGATTTTATTTTTATGTGAAATTTATAAAATTGAGTTCGAATGCTACAGATAAAACATGTTTGATTTTGTAGTTTTCCTGCTAGTTTCAAGCATTACTTCTGAGATGGGGTAGTTCAAAATAATCTATCAAAGTTTTATTTTTTATTAAGTATACGAATTTCTCTCATTAACAAAATTGAAATCCAGTTTGAGTGGATAGTTGAAATATTGACGTTAGAAAAGGATCTTAAGCCCCGCCCACTGAAAACACTTTTTGTTTTTCTAGAGATTAAATCTTGTTGACCAAAGTCACACCCACTCTTTTGATTGGTCAAACATGGCGGTTTGTCACGCCGCGTCATGAATCCGAGAAGTTGCCACATTGTTGTATAAACAATGCGGGGCGTGATTACAGCTGGCTGGAGGAGGAGTGAAGCCATTATTACATCATAATGGACTCCGCTCTCGTAACCTCTCGTTCACCCGGATTCCAGAGCAACTTTATAAAGTAATAGGTTCAAAACATGGTCTTGATGAGGGACCTACTGCATCTTGGGGAGAAAAGCTTTAACATTAATATGAATAATAAGAGGAGGTGCAACACCTGGTGGGCTGGTGTGAAGTGAACAACCTGCTTCTGAACGTCGATAAGACCAAAGAAATCATCATAGACTTCAGAAGATCCCGAACCAGCCACGAACCACTCCTCATCAACGGCACAACGGCGGTTGTCGTCAGCAGCACCAAGTTCCTAGGGGTGCACATCACAAAGGACCTCAGCTGGACACTTCACACCACCTCCCTGGTGAAGAAAGCCCAGCAGCGCCTGCACTTCCTGAAAGGTGTCTCTCCCCCTCTCCCATCCAGGACATTGCAAAAACACTCTGACTGACTCCACCCACCCCCTCTATAGACTGTTCTCTCTCCTGGCATCTGGCAGAAGGTTCCGCAGCATCCGCTGCAGAACAGAAAGATTAAGAAACAGCTTCTTTCTTCTGGCCATCAGACTGTTGAATAAAATATGACTTGAGCTATGCACTATTTAAAATATTATGTATTTATTCTATTTATAACATATTGCACTATTATTAACTTATTTATATTTATACTTTTATATACATTAATTATAATATGCAATATTTAAAACGCTATTTATTTATCTGTTTATACTATATTGCACTATTTTTAACTTATTATTTTTATATTTATACTTTTTATATATACATTCACTTTGCTGTGTTTTTAATGGTTGCTAAGCGACACAATTTTGCTGCCAGTTTCATTGCTGTGTTTTCTGTGCAATGACAATAAAAAGAAAGTCTAAAGTCATAATGAATATGTATATATTAGTTCATCTAAAAATCTCCATCTCGAGCCACCTGAGCCATCATGTGTGAACTCGGTTCTCAGGCTCTTCCAGGAAATATGGGACACGAGGACAAGTGGCCTCTCTGAGGTGGAGGTTTTCGTGCCAGTGTTTCTCTGGGAAAAGACTCAAACAGCCTCCGGTTTACCAGGGAAAGAGACAACCAATGAGGTCCAAGGGTGTTTTGAACATGAAGAGGACAGGTGTGACTCTTGAGGGCGCTCGAGATCGATGAAGGTGGAGGACTTAATGTGGTGACCCCGGAAGGAAAACGACGTGCAAAAGGAGTCAATTAGAATCCGGCTCTAACTTCTTTGTCTTGGCAGGTGGCCTCACGCTTCCAGCCATGTCGCCTTCCAAGAGCTTTACGGTGATTTAGGCTGTATTATCCCATATTGGCCTTCAGTCAAGCTCTCCGTTGTTCAGGTTTCTACAGTCAAATGAGCTGCACTTGAATCTGGTGAGTTAGTTAAACTTCACAATAAATTCCCTCAGCGTAATTAAGGAGGAAACAAACCTCCAGCTTTTAACGCTTCGTCTGCCTTGTAATCCTTCATTATCACAGCTACACTCAGTCCTTTTTAGAATGCACGTTTGTTATTAGTTTCATTAACAGACAGATCTTTAGTTATTTTTGAAACAGAGTTACACCCATTGACGATCATAGATCCACAGGATGTAGACTGCTTAACCAAAAATTATCACAACTTATGAATGTTTAATTTTGGAGAAGTTGAAAATCAAAACATCAAATTTAAGCTTTGTCACGTATACATCACCGTTGAAGATGACAGGTTTATGATGCTTAAATCAAGTTACGATCAATGACTGCTATAGATTAGCGTCCAGTCTCTGTGTAGCATCTTAGCTTTTTAGCTTCTGCTACAAACAATCTTAAAATATAAACTTTTTTATTTATATTTTTTTTTTTGAAGTTTTTAAGGGTCTTTTTTTTGTCTATAACTCTAAAAAAGGAACAGATTACTATGAAAATAATCCAGACTCTTAGTTGACATGATGGCGAGTAGAAAATAAATAAGATTTAAGGTATAAATTGACATTATGATACTCAAACTTACGTCATTTTCTGCACCTGAGCTAATTTTCTGTAGATTTATTCTTCTTTTTCCTGTCATCTGAGTGATACACTACAAGATGGCGCTATAGTTCTGTTTAAAGTCGTGGATTGATCAAAGTTTAATGGATATGGGTTTATTAAATCTCAATGTGGTTCCAGTTCCAAATCAAGCCAACATGGCGTTAAAGAAACGTAAACATGTAAAGTTACCTGCAAACTTTGACTGCTGGGGGAAATTAAACCCACATCAACATAAAGCACCAAGTTGTGTTTTGTTTCTCACGCTGGTTACTGTTTATGTCGAGGCCGGTGCCATGGCACTGGTTCCCATTCCCAGCCCTGCCATGCGTTCCTTGTTTTTACTGCGTGACTCTGCGTCAGTGCTCTTGGAAGCTGAAATAATATTCCTCGAACGGGACATGAAATTGATGTGTGGGGTCGTTTGGACCCGAGCGCACCCACAGGACCGCGCCACGTACGGTCTGGATGTGTCGGAGATAAAGTTGCCAACTTCAAACCCAGCTGGGTCCAGACTTCGGATGCAAATGAGTCATCGGCAGCGACCCTGCTGGGGTTTTGGACTTCCCCCGTCAAGGAAAATGGTGAACCGCAGCCACTTATGAGAACGGGACTCCACGGACTCGTTGACATTTCCTGCCAAATCAAAACTATGTTCCATCTGCCAGTGACGGCGTTGGGATCCCCGCGTCGCCCTAAAGATGATTCTACATCAGCGAGAAAAGGGCAGCCGGGACTCGGTCCCAGCAGGTTAGAGGGAGACTTACCCGGTAATAGTCTGTGCTGTAAATGTCCCGCGACATCCCAAAGTCCCCGATCTTCACCAGGAGGCCGTTGCCCACCAGGCAGTTCCTGGTGGCGAGGTCGCGGTGCACGAAGTGTTGAGACGCCAAGTAGATCATCCCGCCCGCGATCTGGCTGGCGATGTGCAGCATCTGAGACAGACCCAGCTCCCCGTTGGTCTGCAGCGGCTGCCCGTCCACCAGGATCATGGCATCAGGACCGTGGGCTCTGAGGAGGACAGGATGAGATGTTAGAGGCTTCATGATCCCCCCGGTGTGTTGTGAGCCAGAAACACAAACACACACACTTGTACTGAACCTTCACTGAAGTCAAGCCAAGAAATAATCTGTAACTTCCTGTGGTGTTCTGGTCAAACCTGACCCACAAACACACCTATCCCAGAAGAGCAACACACACACACACATGGTCATTTTCTGGTCAAACCTTCCCACAAAACACCCACACACACACACACAGACACACACACACACACACACACACAACCAGACAGACACATAAAAACTCCACACAAAACCAAATAAAAGCAAACCTACGTCCTGAATACAGACACATGCATCCCAATAGACACAAACACAACGCCACAACAAATATATACACACGGAAACACACAGCAACTCATAACATAAAAAAAAAACTTAACACTGACACAAAAACGAAAACAAACTCACACTACAGACACAGAAATACACCATCCAAACAGACATTAACACATACACGTATGACATGAACACAGCAACAAAAACCACACAACGTCCCAACACACACTCCATTCATACAGAAACAAACTCGACACAAACACAGAAGAATTCACAAACTGCAACACAAACCACACAAAAACGAAAACTTCCAAGCACACATGCAAACAGAAACACACATCACCACAATAGAACACACAATACTCCAACACACAAAAATACTCACGGATAGAAAACACACACCACCTAACAGAGAAACATGCACAAACTGCAACACAAACCAGTCAAAGAAATAAAAACAAACACAAACACAGAAACAACCCCAACATACACAACACACAACCAAACACAGAAACATGTGAACCCACACCAGCCCAACACATAAAAAAGACACACAAACATGGAAACATGTGTTACACACACCAGCCCAAAACATACACAAGAGAAAGACACACAAACAGAAACACACAACACAAAAACACACGGAAACATGCAAACACACATCACCCCAACCCATAGAAAACACACAAAAACAGGAACACACATCACCCCAACACATACACAACAGAAAGACAGACCAGACAACAAAAAAAGACACAAACAGAAACACACACCAAAAAAACACGGAAACATGCAAACAGATATAACCCCAACCCATAGAAAACATACAAAAACAGGAACACACGTCACCCCAACACAAACACAACGGAAAGACACAACAGACTTAAAAACACACAAACAGAAACACACACCACAAAAAACACGGAAATATGCAAATACACATCACCCCAACCCATAGAAAACACACAAAAACAGGAACACACGTCACCCCAACACATACACAAGAGAAAGAAACACCAGACTAAAAAAACACAGAAACACGCAAACACACAATACATGACGCACATAAAACACATAAACATACGCAAACACGAAAAAACTCCAATGGTAGAAGCACATTCGTATAAACCACCGCAACATAGAAAGAGAAACACACACTGCAGGTCAACACACAAACAGAAACACACACAATCAATGAGATCCGTGGCCAGTGCTGGTGTGTTTGTGCAGCAGTTGTTCACAAGAGAGATCGTTCACGGCTCAGAGTTCAATGAAAGAAACGGTGATTAATACTTTTCCTGGTAATTAAAGAGCAGATTCAACAGCTTTCACCCGAGAAAACGAACCAGACGCGACCAACGCCGGCGTCAGATCAGTAGCTTCCCACCTCAGTCTGTCGGCTCTGACCCACATTTTTTCGACGTCTCGATCTCCCCCCCGAAAAACCCGACTCCTCGGCGTCACCTCCGAGCTCCAGAGCAGTGTTTAACGTCTGGAATTGCACCTTCGCTTTTTTTCTAATTACAGTTCTGACTGCGACATTAGCGCTAATGAAAAGTCTGTGTGTGTGTTCGGAGGATGAAGCGCTGCCAAGATGCTAATGGAAACACAATTACAGAAGTGAAATTAGCAGCTAAATAAGACAAGGACACACACACACACACACACACACACACACACACACACACGAGCAGATAATATCTCACCACAACAAACATAATGAAGCTCGTTTGTTTCGCAACTTTACTCTCCATGGCAACGAGTTTGTAAAAAGGTTGAGCAGAGGTTCTGTGGAGGCGACTCGACTCGCAGAGACGCTCTCAGACCCTGCATGTATTTCCAGGTGCTCGTTTGCTCGTCCAAGCGTGGCTTCGGGAACGCCAGCGAAAGCAAGATTTTTTTTTAGCCGGTGTTTGCGAAAGTGGGGCACGCGATTTGCAGACGAGCCATCTATTATATATATGGCTTCGCTATCGAGGTCGGTGGTTCCTCTCCAGAACGCCCGCTATCTCCTGCCGCCGCTGCCCCCGGAATTGTACTCTTTCTGCTCCGCGTCTCGAATCCTGAGGAGATATTTGTGTCAGGGCCGCGTTCCTGGTTCTCTTAATGGAGTGACCTCTGACCTGATGATGTGGTGAAGAGTCTTCACTTCACTCAAGGTTTGAAACCAGAAATATATATTTAATATAATATATTAATAAATAAATAAGATGTTGTTAGGATAAAAATAAATAGTTTCTGTTATTTACCTTTTTTAATCTTTTGAAAGTATATACGTAAGCTTTAATAAAATGAGGTTTAAAGTAGAGATTTTCTATTTTTTCTTCTTTAAATTTCAACTAATGTGTTGATTTAAGTGAGTCTTAAATAGATGTTCGACTCTATTGTATCATCAGTGTGTGTTTGTACAAAACTCTATTTTCATTTAAATATATATATCAGAAAATATCACTAAAATAAAACATTTTTGTTTTTCTGGAGATGAAATCTTTTTGACCATAACCCCGCCCAGTCTGCTGTGATTGGTCAAACATGGAGGTTTGTCACCACTATTCAATACCGGAAGTCTTCACCTCCAAGTGACTTCCCTATAAACAAAGCGGGCGTGATTACAGCTGGCAGGAGAAGGAGTGAAGCCATTATTATTTCATAATGGACACTCGTAACCTCTCGTTCGCCCAGATTTCAGTGCAACTTTATAAAGTATTACGTTGAAAACATGGTCATGATGACCTGTGCAAGAGAGAGGGGACACCCTGGACAGGTTGTCGGTCAATCACAAGGCACATAGAGACTATCAAGTTCAAAGATAGACAGTTCAAAATACTCATTCAAAACTCTAGGGTTTTGATTGTGGGAAGAAAACGGAGTGCCCAGAGTAAACCTATGCAAGCATCAAACTCCACACAAAAGGGACTGAGGTTGCGATTGGCTGGAAGTGAACCTTCAACCGTATAAATCTCCAGATATTTACATTTTAAAGTTTATTTTGCGCCTCCTTTTTCTGGTTGAGTGTGCTTGAGTGTCTGGAGAGGCGATTAAATATACTATTAAGTCATAAAAATGAGTATTATCACTTAATAAATCTGGATTTTTATACCAGTTTGTGATAAAATTTCCTCTCATTTTCCAACAGGTTTGTCTCAGAGTCTAATCGTTGTTTCTAACTAGCAGACGTATAATTGTCTTCTGCTGAAGTTTGAACAGCTGCCTTCTTTCAAACCAACGCTGCTGAAATCAAGACTTTTATTAAGTGACTTACACTAAAGTAGCTTCAAATGAAGAGGGAGTTAAATCAAAGAGAAGCTGCTCGTGAGCCGAGAACAGACCTCGAACCCGAACCTCCGTCTGGGTCCGCGAGTGCGTCGCTTTGCCAGGACAGTCTCATCTATCAATCACTGCTGAACACACTTGTGCTGCCGCTCCGGACCCACTCTGTGACAAGATTCTGTGTTTGTGACTTCGCACTGAAAACATTGTTGGCTCTGCCAGGACAGACTCATCCATCACTCACTGTCCAGGACCTCAAAGGCTTCGCTCCATCTCGGGGTCCGTGCTCTAAGGAGGTCACTTTTTTTATGTTGGAGTCCCTGATCTGGACCCGCAGAAGAAGAAGTTCATCTAAAATACATTTGAAAAAGTGTCGACTCACCTCAGGAACTTGTTCAGATCTCCGTGCTTCATGTACTCGAAGACCATGATCAGAGGGTCTCCGTCCACGCACACGCCGTAGAACTTGACGATGTGCTCGTGCTGCAGGTTGGTCAGCAGCTCCGCCTCCCGCTGGAAGTCTTTCCGGGCCGCCAGGGTGGGATCCTTCAGCGTCTGGAGACACAGAGAATTTAGATCATCACGCTGAGGAAACTTCCTTAATCAGGATCTTCATCAGCAAAAAGAGTCTCTGGGAAAACTCCTCCCACTTTAATGGGTTAAATACTGAGGTACTTCCAGCTCAATATCTTCGTGTTTCGCGGGGGCCCAAACTTTTTTTTTCTTGAGGGCCAAATTTGATGATTTGAAGATAAACCGGGGCTAAATCTAAGGTAATTCTGTTTGGAACTTCAAAATAAAAGCTCCTTTATCAACAAGTTCAATACAAAACGTTTCTTCATGGACAGATTGGGACAAAGTTTTTCAGCATTTAGGAATTAGCAACTTTATTTCGAAGTTAAACTAATGTGTTGAGTTAAGTGTGTCTTAAATAGACCTCTGTTGCATCAATCACGGAAGTGTCGTTGTATAAACAAAGCGGAGTGTGATTTAAGCTGGCTTTGTTTTTCTGGAGATTAAGTCTTGTTTTCCATAACCACGCCCACTCTGCGGTGATTGGTCAAGCATTGAGGTTTTTCACTTGGCGACATTAATCCCGGAAGTCTCCACCTCCAAGGGACTTGTTGTATACACAAGGCAGGGCGTGATGACAGCTGCCTGGAGGAGGAGTGAAGCCATTATTGCGTCATAATGGACTCTCGTAACCTCTTGTTTGCACAGATTTCAGAGCAACTTTAAAAAGTAATAAGTTGAAAACATGGTCATGATGAGAAGTTACTGCATCTTTGAGAGGAAGATTCAACATTTGTAACACGTGAGTGAGTCAGGAGAGTTTTCACATTAGTTTACTTTTAAGGCACAAAACAAAATTTAATTGTAGAATTTGTATCAAAGTAAAGTAAAAATGTGTTTTGAATCATGTCGTGAAACATCGACCTTTTTCATATTTTAACTAATGTGAAACTCCAACTCTCCTGATATGTTTCAAATGTTGAGAATTCCTTGGATGTCTTGAAGTCTTCCTTCCCAAGATGCAGTAAGTTCCTCATCATGACCTCGTTTTGAACTTATTACTTCATAAAGTTTGTCTGAAATCTAGGCGAACGAGAGGTTACGAGAGTCCATTATGACGTAATAATGGCTTCACTAAGTCACTACATTGGAGAATTCCATATATATGACGCTGCAAAACAAATCTTAATGTTTGACCAATCACAGCAGAGTGGGAGTTGTTATGATGAGCAAGATTTAATCTCCAGAAAAACAAAGTGTTTTCAGTGGGCGGGGCTTAAGGTAATTTGCTAACGTCAATATTTCAATGAGAAGAGACTTTTGTACAAACAAGATCTATTTAAGACATACTTAAATCAACACATGAGTTGAACTTCAGTGGATTCGACAGTTGTGTAACAAGAGTGTGTACATGAGTTGTGTGTGGATTGTGTAACTCGTGGCGCTCTTTGAAGCGTCTGCAGGTCGTCTACCTGCCGGTGACACGCGGCGTCTTCAAAAGACGAGCCGTGTCTCAGGAGATCCAGCGTGCGACGGCGAAAACACCAAAACACCTTCGCTGTGCCGCTAACTGTGACATCTAACAAGTGTGAAGTCTGCCGTGTAGACAATTAGCACACGTGCCAGCTACACACACGCACACACACCTTCACGGCGACGAGCATCTTGTCCTTGGTGGGACTCAGATTGTAACACTCTGCCAGGAAAACCTTGCCGAAGGCTCCTTCTCCGAGCTCCCGCTTCAGAATGATGTCTCGCCGCTTGATGTGCTGAACATCTGAAAGACACGGAGGAGAAAGAAGAAAAAAAAACGGTTGTAATTATCCCCACGAATCATCAAAAGCATTGTAAACATCGTACGCATGAGCGAGTGTGTGCGTGAATAAATGAGGCTGAAGAGCATGTGTGAGTGTTTGTGTGTGAGTGTGTGTATTAATGCTTATAGGTGACTGCCCTCTCATCCTCAGCCTCCCTGACACTATTAACCCCAGCTATTTGTATCTTTGCTAATTAGGCTAAGCACACTCGTGCACACACACACACACACACACACACACACACACACACACACACAAAACACTTGACAAGAACCCATATTGTCCTGTGTATCATCCGCGGCGGTGTGTTTACGTCGCAGCGTCTCCATGACAACGACTCCTCCTCTTTAATTTTCCGGCTGAAGGATTTTCTCCGGCTGCATTAGTAACCGTATTGATTTCCTGGCGTGTTATGATCCTGACAAAAAACTCAACATGTGTCTTGTTTAAAGAGAGAGCGTGCGATGAAAGAAACAATCACGAGAATGGATCACACAATACTCTTGTATTTAATAATTTAAAAAAATTGTTTCTAAGAAGTTAAACTCATTTCAAAACTAAATTCTTCTCTTTGATATTTTTTTCCAAGTATATTATCTATTATTTTTCTGTTAGTGAAGCAATAGTTAAGAGAAAACAAACACTGTCTATTAATTCTGACATTTTTCCTATTTTCTCGGACAATCATTTTGGACTGAAATATTTTTACATGTTCTCTTCATCTTTTACTCTTAATTGTTTCTATGTTTCTGTCTGGGTTTTTTTTTTTTTTTTTTTCCGAGGGAACATTATTTGTTTTGACATTATCGATCAACTCAGTCGCTTTACTTTGCTTTATTAATGGTGTTTATTTGTTCCGAGGTCAGTTTTTGCTTTTATTAACCTCCCAGAAATTCAATCAAAAATTGCTGTTAAATATTTGTTGTTGTTTTTTCTTAAAAGGTGCTGAAAACACATCTTTGTGAAACATTAACATTATTGAAAGAACAACATAATCTTCATTCTTTCAATGACTTTTCTCTTTTTAATTCCTCACTTCTTCATGCAAAATGAAAGACATAAATAAATAATTTATGTTCTTTCTTTACGCTGTTCTTTCTGTCTTTAATATTTTAAATATTTTATCTTTTTTATCCGTCCATTTCTCCTCAATCTTTTATTTTATTCTAGTTTTGCTGCAGCTTTATATTTTACCAAACTTTGTTTTCTATTTATTCCTTTGAATCTTCTTGAAAAAGTGCTGTTGGTGGATGATTTATCGGTAAATTAGATTACATTAGATTAGATTAGATTAACTTTATTTATCCCTCTGGAGATCCCTTCGGGAAATTAGGTTTCCAGTTCACAGCAAATGATGGTTTCATAAAAAAAAGGAAAGAGAAAAAATATAAATAAAAGACCAAAGTGCAAAGGATGACAAAGTGCAAAGATAAAGAACATGGATCAAAGGAAATAACAAGACCTCCACAACAAGAACTGCACAAGATAATAACCACTTTTAAACACTGTTAATTGTGTTTATACTGTACATTTATGTATTAACAAGTCTTTTAGTTCAAATTTATATGTGTATTATATTCTTATTTAAGTATTTCATGAATTTTTGTTGTGTGCTGTTGCTTATTGTATTTTTCCCACTGATGCTGCTGAATAATGAACTAATCTAATCAAATAAAAGGATACAAAGATTAACATAGTATAGGTTACATCATCCTTTCACTCCGGAATTGAATCAATCGTTGAGTTTGATGGTTTATTGATTCATCGCTTTGTCGTCCTGAAGAATCTCATTAGAACGTTAGGACTTCAAGCTGCTACAAAAACGACTTCTTCTTAGGTCACAAGATGCACTTTTAACCTCAGATAGTCATTCAGTTTGTCATTCAAAATAAACCGTTTGTCCCTCCTCTCTACATGTCCAAACATCTGTCCTCTTAAAGTGATGGTTCACCCAAAATTCACTCATTTTCAACTCACCCTCGTGTTGACTGGGATTATTATCAGAGTCATCGTTTCTTTTTTAGAATTATAGACAAAAATATTTGTTCATTTTAATGTAGCGACTGGAGCTCAGTTGTCTTTGTCTTTATCTTCGTCCAAAAACATCCAAATATCTACATTCTGCTTGTCTGTAACATTCCATTTTATATTGAAGCCTCAAAAAAAATAAACAAGTCTATATTTTAAGATTGTTTTAGGCAGAAGATCTCGGAAAATCAGTTTAAATCTTCCAACACTTGCAATGGGTTTCAATGAGGAGACACTGGTGTCCAGTCTGGAGCTGGAGCTACAAACTATCTTAAGATACTAGACTTAGTTAAATAATTGGTTTTTGGTTGTCTACAATACAGTCGTGCAGTTTGGAGGTATTTGGATGTTTTTAAGTGTCTTTTTGGACGATGATGAAGACGAAGACAACTGAGCTCCAGTCACTACATTAAAATGAACAAACATTTTTGTCTATAACTCTAAAAAGAAGAGATTACTCCGAAAATAATCCCAACTCTTAGTGCGGGTGAGTAGAAAACGGGTGAAGTTTGAACTATCACTTATTATGATTTGTGTCCAGATTTGTGCTCCTCAGATCGACTCATCCCTGATCTCTAGTCAGTTTGAATAAATCCTCTCCCTCGGCGCGTCAGTTTGTTTTGCCGCCGCATTCATGGCGTCTTCAACGGGGATTAAACCCACCGGTTCATCAGCAGAGTGAAGATGAACTGCAGTAAACTTTCGCGTTGTTTGTGTAGTCAAAGATCCAAGCTGGACTTCTCCCCCTCCTGACGACGACGACGACGACGACGACGGCGGCGATGGCGGCGGCGCTCGTACCGTTTGTTTGGTTGGCGCTCGTGTTCTGGCAGGAGAGCGAGCGAAAAAAGCCTCGTCTCTGGCACCAAACACCCGAACACACACTGACGTTTACTGATGGGCCGACTGCGCCGCCGCTGGGTTGCAATTAGCGAGGGTGTAATGAGCTCCGGGACTCGCGGCGTCCAGCCGCCGTGACACGCCGCCGTTTCCCCGGCGTGGGACATGTAAATAATTGAAAGTAAAAGAGCTCCTCGTGCAGGAATCGGCGGCGACGGGGTTTTCGGAAAGCAGACGAACACTGATCGCCCACGAGAAGATAAAGCTGGTGATAATGGTACAAGGTGACTCCTGCGATGGATCAGCATCTCTATTGGCAACGACAACTGCTGTGTGCGCCGCGACACGCACTCGTGTGTGTGTGTGTGTGTGTGTGTGTGTGTGTGTGTGTGTGTGTGTGTGTGTGTGTGTGTGTGTGTGTGTGTGTGTGTGTGTGTGTGTGTGTGTGTGTGTGTGCACTGAGTCCCGGGGGATTTGTGTAGATTTATGTGGCTGTAAAGGCGAGAAGTGATTTGCTCTGCTACCATGACAGAATAATGTCGGCGCACAATGGAGACACGCCGGATGGAGAGAGAATGACAGGAGGGAACGAGAGGCACAGAAACACAGCTGTTGTTAATTTAACACTTTTCAGAGTTTATGTAAGTCTCGCCGGGGCCAGGGCCCCAGACGTCTCTCTCGCAGGCCTCGATTGGCCGGAGAAAGACGTCACGGACGCTCCACGATCACGTCTCTCTCAGGTGCGACTAGTGCTGTCTGGCCGTGATGAAGGCAGACTGACAGCTGAGGGGGAATCGTACTCATGACCAGGTTTGAGACAGAAGATGTCAGGGAGGCTGGTGAGAGGAGGTTCACAGGTTAATGACTTGGTCGGTTGGTTGACTGGTTTGTGAACTCATTTGCCGGTTTATTGATTAGTCGCTAGCTTACTTTCCTGGGGTGTTGGTAGATGGATTGGGATGTTTTGAACAGGTTGATTGGTTGGTTGACTGGTTCACTCATTTTATTAGTTGGTTGATTTTTGGTTTTCTAGTTTTACTGATTGGTAACTGGGTTTGTTGGTAGATTGATGTGGATGTTTGTAACTGGTTAGTTGATTTATTAGTTGGTTGACTGGTTCATTATTTATTTAGTTAAATAATTAGTTGGTTGAGTTTTAGTTTTCTAGTTTTACTGATTGGTTATATGGTTTGTTGGTAGATTGATTTAGATGTTTGTAACTGATTAGTTGATTTATTAGTTGTTGACTGGATGGTTCATTCATTTATTAAATAATTAGTTGGTTGATTTTTGGTTTTCTAGTTTTACTGATTGGTAATTGGGTTTGTTAGTAGATTGATGTGGATGTTTGTAACTGGTTAGTTGGTTCAATAGTTGGTTGACTGGTTCATTCATTTATTAAATAATTAGTTGGTTGATTTTTGGTTTTCTAGTTTTACTGATTGGTAATTGGGTTTGTTGGTAGATTGATGTGGATGTTTGTAACTGGTTAGTTTAGTCAATAGTTGGTTGACTGGTTCATTATTTATTTAGTTAAACAATTGGTTGAGTTTTGGTTTTCTAGTTTAATTGATTGGTAAGTTGGTAGGTTAATTGGGGAGAACATTGATTTGCATGTTAGTATGTCGACTTGTTTGCTAGTTGGTTTTTGCTAAGTGGTCAGTTAGTTGGGTTTAAGTTCAGTTGGTGGGTTGGTTGAGTGAGGGTTTTTTTTTTTTGGTTCACAAGTTCACGAGTTGACAGGTTTGTTGAAGATTTCATGGTTTGATTGCTTTGGTTTGATAGGTTGGTTAAGTGCTTACTTTGTTCACAGGGTTGAAAGAAGTTTTTTTTAATTGTAAGTGTCTTGCTTTATGGGTTGGCAATGTTTGGGTTTTAATTATTTTAATTGGTCAATTGATTTTCTAATTATTTTTTAGTTGTTTTGTAGTTGGATGTTGATTGTTCCATGACTGTGATCAGTTAGTCAGATTTCTTGATTGGTTGGTTAATCATCTACTAGCACATTATTAGCACGACCACAGAGTTAAGCAGGGTTGTTGGTTCAACAACAACACTTACATGTCGTGGGTTTGTTGCAGTTGTGTCCGTGTCGGAAGTACTGGGGATTCTCGATGACGGGAATCCGGGTCATTCCGATCACCACGGCATCAGATCCGCCCTCCAGCGTGCAGGGACTCATGATGCCGTGGTTGACGTGGTGCAGGGGGCTGGCGGAGTCTTCCTCGCCACTGATCACTGCGACTGGACCTGGAAACAAAAGGTCAAGGAATCCGATGAAACAAATGTTAGCAGCTCGCTCGGCGGGATGTTCCCAAGCAGGAGTGGATCACAAATCCCTCTCAAAACCCTTAATAGAATATTTTTTAAATAAAAAAGATCGATCATCAGGAAATAGTTTGTTAAAAACAGTAATGGTGTTTATTTTCGAAGCTACTCAAACGCCACATCGGTCGTCGAGCCGATCCGTCAAGATCGCCTCAGGCGTACAAAAGACAGCATGAAAACCTTCTCCTCGTCGTATATCTATGAAATAGAGAGAAGAGACGAGAGAGAGTGAAGAGAGAGTCCGGCGAGAATAGATGGACAAGCAATGGTAATATTTAGGCCATGTGTCAGACGACGTGACACGGAGGCTGAACGGTCAAACCGGTAATGGATCGGCAAGGACGGAGAGACGGACGCGGAAGCCATGAGAGACCAGGAGTGATGGAACCTCCTGGAAATTGTCCGTAGGTACGAGTGTGTGTGTGTGAACGGTTGTGTGTCTTTGTGTGCCCTTCGACAGATTGGTGTCCTGTCCAGGGTGTCCCCTGGAAGCTGGGATAGAATTCAACCCCCCCGCGACCACCATAAGGGATAAAGAAAAGAAAGAATGAAAAGAGCATGAAATGTTATGTGACTTTAAATAACTGGGATCGTAACTAATGTAACTTAAATATATTATTATAAACGTGGCGAAAACATCCTACTTTTAAGAAGAGCGATTATGTGACACCCAAGATAAATGACTCAAAGACACGTCGTGTAAATTGAATGGAAGCAAATGAAGCAGGAAATAATGATAAATATATGAATCTAATTTATGAAAATGTTGTCGTTTAGAGGAAACTATTAAAGCAAGGGAAGAAAAAAAGAAAATGAATGCGTGACTCCGATTCCGCTGCCGTCTCATCTGCAACCACCGCTTGACTCGCCTTATCAGCGTTAGAAGCACCAGACTGATCAACCGCTTCATCCCACGAGCTGTCAGAATGTTAAACTGCTGACACAGAAATGCACACATTCTGCTCTTTAATCTGACTTGCGTTTTAACTATCTTTACATTCCTGTCCGAGTATTACAGTACTTCATCTCAGCGGTGAATAAACATACCGTACACAAAGTCACTTTATATCATATATTGACATTTTGTTTATTTTTTATCTCAACAGCATTTTGCTAAGATTGAATATCTACAACTAAAATGGTTCATAAAGGGATATTGAAATTTAACTACTGGTGTACAAACACCAAAGTCTTGATATGATACGATGTTTTTTTAACCATGGTCTTCTTACTTTCAACTCAAGACCTGCTACATCATCTTGACCTTCATGAAAATCATCCTTAAAACCCATTACTAAGCTTTTTATTTTATGTTCTGTTCTCTGCCTTGTATCGGTCTTTGATCCCTGGCAACCCTCATTGTCTTCTGTGCCAGACTATGAGCCTGTTTTCTGTGACTCTATCCAGCATTGACATCAGACCTGGACCAGAACGTTTAAAGCCCTCTTACTGGTTTTCCCAGTAGCTGTGACCACACTTTAACTTGAACATTCTAAGTCAAACGGTTGCTTTTGTTCGCGTTTGCCTCCTGTGCCAGTCTAGGACAACAATGCCAGAGAGAAAGAAAACCCTTATTGGGTGTAAGTACCATAAGAGCAATAATTCACTATTAATACTACTGTCTGTATAAAAGGAAAAAATGACTAGTGTTAACAGTATCTTGATCACTGAAAAATAAGTATTTTTAATTGTAAATATGTTCCCTGTTCTAAAGTTGCAGCATATTCATACTTAGGTCACAAGTATTTGACATTTAATGTCACATAATACTGTAAGTGTTAACAGTATTTTTCTACTGGGGGTAAAAACACCCATCTACAAGTATTATGTTCAGGAACCATCAGTAGATTCTGATCACTGATTGAAAGTCTGACCATGAATAGATCTGAAAGTAAGAACCAGAATTTTAAAGATGATCCTGAAAGAAACTGGCAGCCAGAGATTTAAGGATCGGAGAAATGTTCTTCTACCAGAGCTTCTCAGAATTCTCGCCGCAGCGTCATGTAACAGTCTCCTAATTGTTCAACAATTTCACAATTACAAATATTTATTTTTAATTAATTTGGATTCTCTTAAAACATGTTTATTCATTTATTTTTTAAAAGAGAAAGTTTTATTAATAGCGAGTTAATTTTTTAAAGGGGAAGATAGAGAGAAGTTTTCACCAACGTTAATCTTTAATCACCTCCTTACTTCCTGATAATAATCAGAAATGAAGGTGTTGTTCATCACGGGCTCCTTGTTCTCATGCTATTAAGAATATAGTCACAATGATCGAGGTGTGAGTTATTACTCTGTAATTGTCTCGTTTCCTTCTAATACAGATATAAATAAGAGGCTTTTAAATAGTTAATATGTGTTCTAGTGTTCCCAAAAAGAAATAAAACGTATTTGTTTGAATCATAAATATATAATCATATATATATATATATGAACACAGTATTTTAATATTTTCAAAAGCTTATTTCCAGCTCTGTTCTCGTATCCATATTAAGACCCAATCTTACGTTGATTACTCTCAAGTACCAGTTCAGTGATCTGTGAGATTTTCTTATCCAGCTCTGATGTCGAGACAGAGACACCAGGAGAGGATACGAGGCAGACGACCGGCGATCCTCGTCGAAGAGCACGAGTGTGACTCGGAGGATGATGATCGCCATCAGTTAGGGCGAGAGGACTCGCCGTGGCAACCTCTTATGGCTAATGCCCCCAAAAGAAGAAGCATCATTATCTCACGAGGGGTCTTTAATTTGTCACTTCTTTGGCTCTCAGAGAAACCGTTCTCGTAGCATTCTCCCCGCAGCGACTCTGACATCACGGTACATTTTGAAACATATTGCAGCCGACGTTGTCCTTTCCCCGCAGTAGTTATCGGCCTCGTAATAATCACCGTAAGTCAAATCCAATAACCGTACGATTAATGTCTTTGAAAAGCAAAAAGTAATGTTGTTTACTGCAGTGAAATACAGAACATGGACTTTCTCAAGGGCGGGTGTACTTTTATTTTTACTGGAAGTCAGCCTCTAATGGCTTATTCCAAGCCCAGAATCCACAGAAAACTGTCCTAAGGTCATGATGACATGCTGTATTTTATAACTCCCCCCTCCTCCCTCCTTACTGCCCAATTGGCGCCAGAGACTTTCACTCACGGTTTATTACTCACATTAATCTAATCGGGGTGCAGTATGGATACCTGCCCGCGATTGGTCCGCCTAGCAGTCCGTCAGTCTTTATTAGCTGATAAATCCACTGATAATCTGGACGCTTCGGTCGGCGACAATGAAACTGCAGCTTTTCCGCGCTCGTACAGTGGACATAAGCATAATTGCATGTGTGCTCCACTGATTCGTGCAGTAACGACACTATGAATCATGGTTAGTGGCTTGAAGAAAAAACTCCGGCGACCACTGAGAAGAACAGAATGTCCAGAGCTCCACTTCCTCCTCTGAGTTTTTTCAAGACGATCTCAGAGCATTTTATTTTTCCTCAATATGTAAAATCCTCCAGACACTATCCTGGTCCTCTCCCTCGTCCGCTGACCCAGTATTCCTCTTTATCTCCCAGCCCTTTATGCTTCTCAGGTATTCACAATTTTTTTTCCTTGGTGTCAGAAGTGGGATGGTAGGAGGTGAATTACAGATATGTGCATTTTATTCCAGGCAGAAGCAAATATACACTATAGAAGTATATATATAAGTATTTCTTTCTTCAAACAAATGTAATCAATCAAGTAGTTCTCCGAGTACATCAAGCATTCGCTAAAAAGCTACAAATCTATAATTCCCGATCGCCACGTTGACACAAGTAAGCAATTTTTTAAGATGTAATTTCTTTCTTTGAACCTCATGAAGTCTAAATAAATCCTTCACACTAAACACCACTTTAAAGGTGTAACTCACCACCTGGTTTACCACCTGATTAAGACAACTTTTCGGCCAATTTTGTTGAACACTGTTTCTGTTGAAATGTGACAGGTAGAGATACATTCGTGGGTGTACTTCTTCTTCCTTTTAAAATGAGGTGCAGCTCATAGTCGCCGGTGAAATGTAAGTTCTTCCACCATTCATTTATTCATTCATTTTCTATCCCAGCTTCTTTGGTGGGCGAGAGGCGGGGGACACCCTGGACAGGACGCCAGTTTGTCGCAGGACACTCAAAGACACACAACCATTGACACGCACCTACAGACAATTTTTTCCCCCCAATCAACCTCTGTTTGTTTTTGGAGAGGGTCCCACACAACACGGGGGAAGGTCACAAGTTGGCTCCCTCCCCACCTGGAAGCCAACCAGCAACCTTCTTTTTTTCGTGAGGCGATCGTGCCAACAACTGCACCGGCGTACGTTCGACAAAAAATGGTTGGCAGTCAAGTGGTGACGAACAGAAAGGGATGAAAACATGGAAATGGCTAAAAGCCATCGTCATCGCAATTAACATAAGAGATTAAGTAGTAATTATAAAAAATAAGACTGTAAATGTCAACATATAAGCTGTTAGATTTATCTCTAATGAGCCATTTTTATTTTATTGTAAGATCATCAGCTCAATTGTTTCAATCTGTAAGTGTCTCACATCACAAGCTAAAGAATGAACAGCCAGATGTCTTTTAAGGATTAGCGTTCAATGTTGCTAATGATGTTTGTTTGTATTCTGTTTATTAGTTGATTATTTCTTTATGTTGGTTATTTATTATTATTTAATGTCTTAATTAATGTCTATTTAAGTCTTTTATTGTTAAGTCTTTAATTGTTTAATGTCTATTGTTAAGTCCTTTCAACCGTATTCATGTTTTTCTTCTGTTGCATTCATTTATGCTGTACGTCTTAATACATGCATATTTGACAATAAAAATAATTTGAACTTGAACTATGTGAATAGGTTTAAAATAACTATTGTAACTGTTAGTTTGCTTGTTCAACAAAGTATATATGTGCTTTAAAAGAAGGATACACTGTAATAACGTTGTTTTAAACTGGTAGCCATGACATAAGTGTCAATTTAATTCAAGTTAATTCAAGTTTATTCAAGATAATTCAAGTCAAAGTGACCCGTCAGGCTCTTGTACTGCATCACACACCACGTGTACGTCTACCCTCTGATACTGTAGTACATCTCAGTTTAAATAAAAAACCCTTAAACACTGACGATATCGATTCCTGGAAACGGACCGTGAGATTTTCGCCGTCACACCGAAACGTCTCCTCGAAGCCCTTTAAAAGCAAAACAACTGCAAAATCAATTTTTCCGTCAGAAGCCGGTGATAACTACACAATCTTTCTCCGGCTCCCCCCTTTCCCCCCATGTAACCCCTTTGCCACGCTCGGCCCCAAAACCCTGTAAATCACCTTCGCTGACAGACACATCGTAAGTGCTCCTTCACACTCGCCAACACAGGAGACAATGTCACAACAGCTTATCTGCTTCTCTCGCCGCTTCCCCTCTTGTCTTTAATAAACACTCGCTCTTCCTACACACTTTGGCTGGATGTAAATCTGGGCGAGGAGCGGCGCCGTCATCCATCAACGTCTCCCGGTGATTGTGCCAAAAATCCAGTGTCTGTGTTTGACATACGGGGTTGTCATATATCAGCGTGTCACACCTCTTCTTTTACATCAAGGTACGCCGTGAAGCAAACGTTGTAAATCACTGGTGTTGTCGCAGGTGACGGCGGCGCGGCGGGGAGTTCGGGATATGAATCCAATCCCGGGCTCCGAGTCCTTCAGGGGAGTTCCGGAAAGAGGAGCCGTTATTCAACGCCGGGCGGTTACAGTACATTAGCTAATGTGGTCGACGCTGCCACCACCACCTCTGAGAGAGCGGTCGCTCCAAGAACACCTTACGATTCAGTCGCTTCAGATGAAGTCCTACCACAGTCCTGGGCCTCGAACACAACCTTTATGAAGACGACACTGACAATCACAATATTGGAACTAAACAGAAGGTCTAGATGTGATCGAGTTAATTAAGTACGGTGCGGCTTCGTAGTGTTACTACAGAGCCTCGCAGAGTATTACTATGGAGTCTCGAGGCTCCTGACAATTGAGTTTTATGTATAAACAATATGGAGTCTTGCGAACTATACCTATAATATTTAGCCTAGCGTGGTATTAGTACGAGGCTCACAGAGTAATACATTGGAGCCTTGTGGAGTGAAGTTCCGGAGCCTTGTGAGTAACTGGCGGAGTAATACTACAGTATAGAGTCTGGCAGAGTATTACTACAGAGCAATGTGCTGAGTAATAATACAGAGCCTGCCTGAGTAATACTTTGGGTGGGAGTAGTACTAAGGGATGAAGTAATACGATGGTGTGGAGTTATACTACAGAGCCATTCGACGTTACACTGTGGAGTCTTTCAGGTTAATAATGTGGAGCCTTGCGAATAATACTTCGGAGCCTGGCCTAGTAATACTACTGGGCGGAGTAATACTACAGGGCGGAGTTATACTACTAGCCATGCAACATTATACTACACAGCCTTGAGGCTCCTGAATTACGAGCTTTAATAATACTTCAGAGCCTTGGGGGAGTGATATTATAAAGTCTCACTGAGTATTACTTCTCGGCCTCGCAGCATAATTCTACAAAGGGGGGACTAATACTACGGGGTGGAGTAATACTACAGGGTGGAGTAATACAACGGGGCATAGTAATACTACAGAGCCTTGAAGCTCCTGAATTACAAGCCTTAATAATACTACAAAGCCTTGGGGAGTAATATTATAAAGTCTCACTGAGTATTACTTCGCAGACTCGCATCATAATTGTACGAGGTGGACTAATATTACGGGGCGGAGTTATAGTACCGGGAGGTGTAATACCACGGAACGTCGTAGTTTGGCTCCACAGCTTCCCAAATTCATACTCAATAATTTTTGTCCAATGTTTTATTGTCGAGTATCACGTAAAGTTTTTTCAATGTCAGTAAGTAATAGTAAGTAATACAAAAAGTGAAAAAGGCAGTACTTTCCATTTTATGTGTACTTTACATTAGGAACACTTCGGTGGTTGAACGTGTTCGGAAGCAGCAACATAAAGTAAAAGACTCGTCACTCAAGATGCCACCACAGATTAAAATCCGACTATACTTCTGTAGATGCACTTCTCCTTCCTTGTTAAATGACGTTGAGCTTATGGCCGACGGTGTAACGTCTCCTTGTGTTTACCTGTAAATACTTGAGGAAATAGTTTGAGAAAGTGTGACTCGGGCTCATTAATCTGACACCAACATTAACATCATTTGTCATCTTCGGGAAAATAAACAGCTTTTGTCGATTCATTCCGTGGATGCTGAAGTGACGGCGGTCGTGTAAAAATAACTGTCACCATGACGACAGGACTCGGCGATCCGTCTGAGAGACTTTGTTCCGAACATGCTTGAGTTAAAGATCTTATGTGAACAAATACACAACTCGAGATCGCGTCGACATTGTCAGCATTAGTTTAAGAATGGAGCAGGTGAGCGTGTGCGGTGGCGTTACACACTCACACACAGTTACACACTCAGACACAGCTACACTTACACACCTACACACTCACACACTGTTGTACTTACACACCTACACACTCACACAGAGCTACACTTACACATCTACACGCTCACACACAGCTACACTTACACACACACACACACTTATACACACACAGCTACACTTACACATCTACACACTCACACACAGCTACACTTACACACCTACACACTCACACACAGCTACACTTACACACCTACACACTCACACACAGCTACACTTACACACACACACTCACACACAGCTACACTTACACACCTACACACTCACACACAGCTACACTTACACACACACACTCACACACAGCTAGAGTTACACACCTACACACTCACACACAGCTACACTTACACACCTACACACTCACACACAGCTACACTTACACACCTACACACTCACACACAGCTACACTTACACACCTACACACTCACACACAGCTACACTTACACACCTACACACTCACACACAGCTACACTTACACACCTACACACTCACACACAGCTACACTTACACACACACACACTCACACGCAGCTACACTTACACACCTACACACTCACACACAGCTACACTTACACACCTACACACGCACACACAGCTACACTTACACACCTACACACTCACACACAGCTACACTTACACACCTAAACACACACTTCACACACTGCTTCACTTACACACCTACACACTCACACACAGCTACACTCACACACAGCTACACTTACACACCTACACACTCACACACAGCCACACTTACACACCTAAACACACACTCACACACAGCTACACTTACACACCTACACACTCACACACAGCTACACTTACACACACACACTCACACACAGCTACACTTACACACCTACACACTCACGCACAGCTACACTTACACACCTACACACTCACACACAGCTACACTTACACACCTACACACTCACACACAGCTACACTTACACACCTACACACTCACACACAGCTACACTTACACACCTACACACTCACACACAGCTACACTTACACACCTACACACTCACACACAGCTACACTTACACACACACACACTCACACGCAGCTACACTTACACACCTACACACTCACACACAGCTACACTTACACACCTACACACTCACACACAGCTACACTTACACACCTACACACTCACACACAGCTACACTTACACACCTAAACACACACTTCACACACTGCTTCACTTACACACCTACACACTCACACACAGCTACACTTACACACCTACACACTCACACACAGCCACACTTACACACCTAAACACACACTCACACACAGCTACACTTACACACCTACACACACACACACACAGCTAAACTCACACATTTGCACACACACACACTCCTACACACACTCGGAGAAGTGCTGTGAGAATTGATAACGTGCCAGTTACACAGTGGATGCTGTGGTGCAGCGATACTAAGTGCAGGTTTGTAATTACTGCACCACCTGATGCCAGTGTCGGAGCCTGGAGTGACTCTTCTCTCTCTCTTCTCTCTTCTCTCTCTCTCTCCTCACTCTTCTCTCTCTCTTTCCTCACTCTTCTCTCGCTAGACTCCCCCTCTTTCCTCACTCTTCACTCGCTAGACTCCCCCTCTTTCCTCACACTTCTCTCGCTAGACTCCCCCTCTTTCCTCACTCTTCTCTCGCTAGACTCCCCCTCTTTCCTCACTCTTCTCTCGCTAGACTCTCCCTCTTTCCTCACTCTTCTCTCGCTAGATTCCCCCTCTTTCCTCACTCTTCTCTCACTAGACTCCCCCTCTTTCCTCACTCTTCTCTCGCTAGACTCTCCCTCTTTCCTCACTCTTCTCTCGCTAGATTCCCCCTCTTTCCTCACTCTTCTCTCACTAGACTCCCCCTCTCTCTCCTCACTCTTCTCTTTCTCTTTCCTCACTCTTTTCTCGCTAGACTCCCCCTCTTTCCTCACTCTTCTCTCGCTAAACTCTACTCACTACTACTCGCTCACTCCTTCCCTTTCCTCAAACCTTTACTCCTCCTCCTCATTGCACACTCCCTCACCCCCTCACTCTCTCCATCACTCATTGTCTCTCACACTTTCACTCCACTCACACCTTCACTAACTTTTTTCTCTCACTTACTACTTCACTCCATCACTACTTATCACTCCTAAAACACCCCCTTGACTCACTCTCACTCCTCGTGGATACACTCCCTCCTTCGCTCCTCTTCATTCACTCCTCCTCAATTACTTCTACATCCATTCCCCCTTGTTCACTCCTACTCCTCATTCATCTCTTCATCCCTGCTCTTTACTCTCCATCACTCCTCAGTCTCTCCTCCTCACTCACTCCTGGACTCCTACTCCTCACTCATCTCTTCATCCCTCCTCTTTACTCTCCGTCACTCCTCCGTCACTCCTCAGTCACTCCTCCTCTCCTCCTCACTCACTCCCTGACTCCTCCTACTCCACACTCATCTCTTCATCCCTCCTCTTTACTCTCTGTCACTCCTCCGTCACTCCTCCTCTCCTCCTTACTCACTCCCTGACTCCTCCTACTCCTCATTCATCTCTTCATCCCTCCTCTTTACTCTCCGTCACTCCTCCTCTCCTCCTTACTCACTCCCTGACTCCTCCTCCTCCTCCTCATTCATCTCTTCATCCCTCCTCTTTACTCTCCATCACTCCTCCTCACTCACTCGCTGACTCCTCCTCCTCCTCCTCCTCCCCACTCTCTCCATCACTCATTGTCTCTCACACGTTCACTTATTTTTTTCTCTCACTCACTACTTCACTCCATCACTACTTTTCACTCCTTCCTCACCCCCTTATTCACTCTCACTCCTCGTAGATACACTCCCTCCTTCACTCTCCTCAATTACTTCTACATCCATTCCCCCTTGTTCACTCCTACTCCTCATTCATCTCTTCATCCCTCCTCCTTACTCTCCGTCACTCCTCCGTCACTCCTCCTCACTCACTCCCTCACTCCTACTCCTCACTCATCTCTTCATCCCTCCTCTTTACTCTCCGTCACTCCTCCGTCACTCCTCAGTCACTCCTCCTCTCCTCCTCACTCACTCCCTGACTCCTCCTACTCCACACTCATCTCTTCATCCCTCCTCTTTACTCTCTGTCACTCCTCCGTCACTCCTCCTCTCCTCCTTACTCACTCCCTGACTCCTCCTACTCCTCATTCATCTCTTCATCCCTCCTCTTTACTCTCCGTCACTCCTCCTCTCCTCCTTACTCACTCCCTGACTCCTCCTCCTCCTCCTCATTCATCTCTTCATCCCTCCTCTTTACTCTCCATCACTCCTCCTCACTCACTCGCTGACTCCTCCTCCTCCTCCTCCTCACTGCTGCTGAGCCCAGTGAAGTTAAACGGTCCAGACAGGCAAAGGCTTTTCATTAGAGAACCTGCACCCCCCCAGTGCTCCCCCCTGTCTCCCCCCTGTCTCCCCCCTCCATGCGTCTCTCTGTCTCTCATAATTGGTTTGCTACTCGGGGCTTTGCGGGTGGGTGAGCAAGGACGCGGGGGGAGAGCAGGAGGCGCAGGGCAGGAGGAGGATGTCAGCGAGGATGACAGCCGAGCAGTGCCACACAGACAGGCTCGGTAAACAACAAACAAGAAACAATTACGCTGGCGCTGTCGCTGAGTGATGTCTCGGGGAGCCAGAGTTTGGGTTTCACTCCCTGTTGACCCCTCAGAACTTTAACTCACCCGCGCCTCCCCCGAGCTCTGGTCCCTGTTGCTGGTCCACCATTATGTTATAGTAGTTCAAGTTTAACTACATTATTCTTGAATTTTACCTTAGATATTCTTTTAATATATACATATATTTCTCTTTTTTTGTTTGTTTGTTTGTTTTGTTTTGTTTTTTACAATCGTTAAATCATGGACCAAATGAGGAAGAGATCCCGTAGCTCTCCTCAAGTGTAGCGTCTCTTCATTTATCTCTTTATTTGTGGCTCAGTCTTGCGTCAAATCCCTTTGTAATTCAGTTACACATCCAGACAGTCTGGACAACTTTTGAGATGATTTCTGCAGCAGCTGATCTGAATCATCATTATTACATTATTCTTTTTGTCACTGAGTGTATTTTCTTTTCCGTTTTTTTTCTTTTTTTTTTATTCTGAAAGTCTTTCTTTTAAAAAACCAAGATATTTTTTTATTACCATTGTTAAGAATGAGAACTTTTTGTGAAAAACAAAAAACAAAAAAGTTTTTTCAAGTTTATTAAACATTTTTCATTCAAATTTAAGATGTTAACGCTTTAATTTATATTTTTAACGTCTCTTGTCTTTGAAACTGCTGTTTTCACATTCACATTATTCTTCAAACATTCTATATACATTTATTTTAATATTAATATAAATTGTGTTTTACTTCACTTTCTTTTTTTTCAACCTTTCATGTTTTATAGTTTCCTTTAAGAAACTCTTTTTGTTAATCGTTCTTATCTTTAAAACATCTGCCTTAGTGTTGTCTGTTGTTTAACAATAAGATAAGATAACTTTGTTATGATAAGAAACTTTAAATAAAATTGAATTGAATTGAATTGAACAATCTGTTTGTGTTGTGTTCTTGTGTGTTCTAAAATGTATTATTATTATTATTTTTATTAATTATTTAATGCAATATTTACTAATCTGGCTTCAACAAGTATTCCCAGATCACTCAGTAGGTCTGATGGGTTTTTTTGCCGCCAACAAAATGAATATTTCCAGGAGTAAAACATTGGGTTAAAGTAAAATGTCTCGGTTCTCAATCTGTGGGATCGTAGCAGACAAACAAGTCTGAACCACTGAGGCCTGAACTCAGGACTCTCAGGACTAAAGGGATCTAGAGCTCAGAAGTCCAAGAGGAAGTTCTGATCCACTTCTGTCCACAGTTCCCTCTGCAGACAGTTGGTCGTAATGTTCTCGGGATTAAAAAGTTGGGAAGATGTGAGAAGAAATCTTGGCTCTGGTTCATCTCAGCAGTTTTTGTTTTTGTTTTTTTAACCTGACGCACTCTGGAGACTTTGACCGCACGTGGCAGGTTTGGGAGCGTCAACCTCCTCCTCACATTAAAGTGACGGCGCCCTCTAGAGGCGGGGCAGAGACGTGATGGTCGGTGACCTTTTCTCATCTGTCCAGATCCAGCTTCCAAACCTCATCATGCTCCGAGAGTATCTCACGATGTTACACAACACTTGGCATGAAGGAGTCTTTCATGAACCGAGTCACTTTTTTTATATTAAATTGTGTCATTTCAATTTCATCTAGATTTTGTTTGCAATTGTAATTATTCAATATGCGACAATACATGTGTTTATTTTGGATTTTCTTTTTCTTGAGTTTTAATGTCTTATAATAGTGTAAATAAAGGAATATAAGTCTGATTTACAATTGTTTGTATGATTGTATTTGTTTATTTAATGTTCATTTGTTTTATCATTCATGTTTTTTTAAGGTAGAATTTGTCGTTTTGATTGTTTTTTTTAAGGTTTGCTTCGTTTAAATGTTTATTATTATTATCTTATCAGGTTTTAATGTGTTATTATAATGGAAACAAATATATAAGACTGATTCATCTATTTAACTTGAATGTTTTCAGGTATTCATTTAATGTTTATTTGATTTTTCATCAGTGTTTTTTTTCTGTTTCAATTTATTATGAAACTGTTGTTTTGATTGGTTTTGTTTAAGGTTTGCTTCGTTTAAATGTTTATTATTATTATCTTATAAGGTTTTAATGTGTTATTATAATGGAACAAATATATAAGACTGATTAATCTATTTAACTTGAATGTTTTCATGTATTCATTTAATGTTTATTTGATTTTTCATCAGTGTTTTTTCTGTTTCAATTTATTATGAAACTGTTGTTTTGATTGGTTTGTTTAATGAAATGTTTCATCATTTATTTTATTATTATTTGAGTTTCTGTGAGATACATTTGTTTCCTTTTATTAACAAAAGGTCATATGGTTTGTATGATTTATTTTATTCCTTTTCATTATTATAGTCCACTCAGATCTTCAACAGATTTTTATTTTATTATTACATTTTTATTCATTTAATCTTTGAGTTTGATCGTTTTTTTTATCTTAATTCCTACCTGTTTTTTTAAAATTAATACTTGAATTCTTATCTGGATTGAAGTTTTTCTTTTCTATTATTTAAGCCTCTTGGGGCAACTTTTCATCTCATCACCTGCTTTGTCTGAGAGAACGAAGTGAGGAAGAGGAACACCAGGGAGGAAGGCAGGAGGAAAGACCAAATTAAGGCCTGATGAATGAATGATGTGCCCCGCAGCAGGTTAAAGCAGCTGCAGATGAAATCTGAGCTGACGGAGCAGTGAAGGCTTAAGCTGGAGGGGGCGGAGGACTCGGGACGGAGCCAGACGTCCTTACGTGAATCACTGCGTATTCAACCAGAGAGGCAGAAAAGAAACGTCGGTTCAGGTTCTTGAGTCGTGTGACGGAATCTCAGACATGTTGGATTTTGTTACAGTAACTTTCACCTGCACACGGAAGGAGTATCCTCGTCTACAAGACTCCTCGTCTCCTCTTCTATAAGACTCCTCGGCTCCTCGGCTCCTCGTCTCCTCGTCTACAAGTCTCCTCGTCTACAAGACTCCTCGTCTCCTCTTCTACAAGACTCCTCGGCTCCTTGTCTCCTCGTCTACAAGACTCCTCTGCTACAAGACTCCTCATCTCCTCGTCTACAAGTCTCCTGGTCTCCTCGTCTACAAGACTCCTCGTCTACAAGACTCCTCGTCTACAAGACTCCTCGTCTACAAGTCTCCTCGTCTACAAGACTCCTCGTCTCCTCTTCTACAAGACTCCTCGTCTCCTCGTCTACAAGTCTTCTCATCTACAAGACTCCTCGTCTCCTCTTCTACAAGACTCCTCGTCTACAAGTCTCCTCGTCTCCTCGTCTACAAGACTCCTCGTCTACAAGACTCCTCGTCTACAAGACTCCTCGTCTACAAGACTCCTCGTCTCCTCTTCTACAAGACTCCTCGTCTACAAGACTCCTCGTCTCCTCTTCTACAAGACTCCTCGTCTACAAGTCTCCTCGTCTCCTCGTCTACAAGTCTCCTTGTCTCCTCTTCTACAAGACTCCTCGTCTACAAGTCTCCTCTTCTACAAGTCTCCTCGTCTCCTCTTCTACATGTCTCCTCATCTCCTCTTCTACAAGACTCCTCGTCTCCTCTTCTCCTCGTCTACAAGTCTCCTCGTCTACAAGTCTCCTCGTCTACCAGACTCCTCGTCTCCTTATCTCCTCGTCTAAAAGTCTTCTCGTCTCCTTTTCTCTTCATCTTCTTGTCTCCTTGTCTACAAGTCTCCTTGTCTACAAGTCTCCTCGTCTACAAGTCTCCTCATCTCTTCATCTCCTTGTCTCCTCTTCTCCTCTTCTTCTCGTCTCCTCGTCTCCTCGTCTCCTCATCTCCTCATCTCCTTGTCACCTCTTCTCCTCTTCTTCTCGTCTTCTCGTCTCCTAGTCTTCTCGTCTCCTTGTCTCCTCTTCTCCTCTTCTTCTCGTCTCCTCGTCTCCTCATCTCCTCATATCCTTGTCTCCTCTTCTCCTCTTCTTCTCGTCTCCTGTCTCCTCATCTCCTTGTCACCTCTTCTCCTCTTCTTCTCGTCTTCTCATCTCCTAGTCTTCTCGTCTCCTCATCTACTCTTCTCCTCTTCTCCTCTTCAACTCATCTCCTCATCTCCTCATCTCCTTGTCACCTCTTCTCCTCTTCTTCTCGTCTTCTCGTCTCCTAGTCTTCTCGTCTCCTCGTCTCCTCGTCTACTCATCTACTCGTCTCCTCATCTACCCTTCTCCTCTTCTCTTCTTCCCCCCTTAACTCATCTCCTCTTCTACTCATCTGGTCGTCTACGGGTCTCCTCTTCTCGTTTTCTCCTCGTCCACTCTTCTCCTCTTCTCCTCTTCTCCTCGTCTCCTCGTCCACTTTTCTCCTTGTGAACTTTTCTCCTCGTCTACTCGTCTCCTGATCTACTCATCTATCCTGGTCTCCTGGTCTACTCCTCCTCACCACAGTTAAGCTCTTAAGTGTCCAACAGTTGCTCAAGGACACTGTCATGAATCCAACCTGACATAAGAACCATACGAGTTGGTGGTTTCCATCCAGCTCTTCCTTTCACCAGTCTGTCCTTCTTGACCTTCTCCTCCTTTACTACTGCCTTTCCTCACTTCTGTCCTTCACTCAGTTTTATCTTTCAGGGCTTTTCTTTAATGTCTCATATTTCTCCTTCACTTCTCTCCTTTACAAATGTCTTTCCTTATCACGTTTTTCACTTCTGTCATTTATTTCTACTCATTTACTCTCCATCCTTCCTTTAATACATCTCTTTGACGAGCTTCTCTCACTCGATCCTTAGCCTCCTTCACTTCACTCCTCATTAGTATTAATGTATATTCATGAATCTGGCGACACGATACAGGGTCAACGACACCATATATAGTGATAATGTAGTAACAAGTATATATGTGAAGTATTGTGGAGTACTTGACTCTGGTGTTGTGATAGTGTAGTAACAAGTATATATGTGTAGTATTGTGGAGTACTTGACTCTGGTGTTGTGATAGTGTGGTAACAAGTATATATGTGAAGTATTGTGGAGTACTTGACTCTGGTGTTGTGATAGTGTAGTAACAAGTATATATGTGAAGTATTGTGGAGTACTTGACTCTGGTGTTGTGATAGTGTGGTAACAAGTATATATGTGAAGTATTGTGGAGTACTTGACTCTGGTGTTGTGATAGTGTAGTAACAAGTATATATGTGTAGTATTGTGGAGTACTTGACTCTGGTGTTGTGATAGTGTAGTAACAAGTATATATGTGAAGTATTGTGGAGTACTTGACTCTGGTGTTGTGATAGTGTGGTAACAAGTATATATGTGAAGTATTGTCGAGTACTTGACTCTGGTGTTGTGATAGTGTAGTAACAAGTATATATGTGTAGTATTGTGGAGTACTTGACTCTGGTGTCGTGATAGTGTAGTAACAAGTATATATGTGAAGTATTGTGGAGTACTTGACTCTGGTGTTGTGATAGCGTAGTAACAAGTATATATGTGTAGTTTTGTGGAGTACTTGACTCTGGTGTTGTGATAGTGTAGTAACAAGTATATATGTGAAGTATTGTGGAGTACTTGACTCTGGTGTCGTGATAGTGTAGTAACAAGGATATATGTGAAGTATTGTGGAGTACTTGACTCTGGTGTTGTGATAGCGTAGTAACAAGTATATATGTGTAGTTTTGTGGAGTACTTGACTCTGGTGTTGTGATAGTGTAGTAACAAGTATATATGTGAAGTATTGTGGAGTACTTGACTCTGGTGTCGTGATAGTGTAGTAACAAGTATATATGTGAAGTATTGTGGAGTACTTGACTCTGGTGTTGTGATAGTGTAGTAACAAGTATATATGTGAAGTATTGTGGAGTACTTGACTCTGGTGTTGTGATAGTGTAGTAACAAGTATATATGTGAAGTATTGTGGAGTACTTGACTCTGGTGTTGTGATAGTGTAGTAACAAGTATATATGTGTAGTATTGTGGAGTACTTGACTCTGGTGTTGTGATAGTGTAGTAACAAGTATATATGTGAAGTATTGTGGAGTACTTGACTCTGGTGTCGTGATAGTGTAGTAACAAGTATATATGTGAAGTATTGTGGAGTACTTGACTCTGGTGTTGTGATAGTGTAGTAACAAGTATATATGTGAAGTATTGTGGAGTACTTGACTCTGGTGTTGTGATAGTGTAGTAACAAGTATATATGTAAAGTATTGTGGAGTACTTGACTCTGGTGTTGTGATAGTGTAGTAACAAGTATATATGTGTAGTATTGTGGAGTACTTGACTCTGGTGTTGTAGTATTTACAGACCACATGACTCTTGACGAAGTCGAAACTGATTTAATTTGTTTTCAAACCAAAATATGTCCAAACCTCAGCTTTAAAAGCTGCTGGAGTCACTGTATCCTCTCGTCCTCAGTCACTGCTAGGATCTCGCATGATTTCACTGTTCACTGTATCCCCTCGTCCTCAGTCACCTCCGAGATCTCACACGATTTCACTGTTTACTGTATCCCCTCGTCCCCAGTCTTCGCCGAGATCTCACACGATTTCACCGTTCACTGTATCCCCTTGTCCCCAGTCTTTGCCAAGATCTCGCACAATTTCACTGTTCACTGTATCCCCTCGTCCTCAGTCACCGCCGAGATCTCACACAATTTCACTGTTCACTGTATCCCCTCGTCCTCAGTCACCGCCGAGATCTCACACGATTTAACTGTTCACTGTATCCCCTCGTCCCAAGGCTTCGCCTAGATCTCACACGATTTCACCATTCATTGTATCCCCTTGTCCCCAGTCTTCGCCAAGATCTCACACGTTTTCACCGTTCACTGTATCCCCTCGTCCTCAGTCTCCCCCGAGATCTCACACGATTTCATTGTTTCTTTAGGTTTGAAGGACGTAATGACTGCTGCCATCTAGCGGTCGGAAGTTTAATTGCAGCACACACAAAAAAAACGCTGGATATTTGCATGTTGATTGTAAATAAATAAATGGAATTCTTTAATTTTACACACACTTTATATATATTTGAAATACAAACCATAAAATGACTATGATAAAAATTAATATATATATATATATTATTTAAAAGCCCAGAGATTGGGAATATTTTTAACATCTTCAATTATTGATATAATGCTGTTGAATATCGACACAGTATTGTGAAAAAAAAAGGTTATAAAGTCCATCAATTATTCTCCTTAATTAACTAAATCATTTCCCCGACTTCTCGTTGTCTCCACGTCTCTCTTTCACTTCCATCCCTCCTGCGTTTCTCTCCGTCTCAGACAGTTCAGAATGTCTGATGAAGACTCTTAAATATTCATCTCAGCAGGTCATGGTTATGAGCAGCAGAGATTCTCTCAGTTGAAGGTCTGACCGCTGGACGCCAGCGCCTCGGCTACATGAGCGGGGACCCTCCATGAATGTGGGTCATTGCAACCCACGACAACAACAACATCTCCCTGTGTTTCTCTCGCTCGACGAGAACCTGGAAAAGACTCTCTAGCATCTCCGGTCGTTCCCCTGCTGCTGCCGTGATTCGTGTTTCCAAGAAAAGCATCGAGCCTCAGCTGGAGTGTCGTCGGATCCGTGCTCGACTACAGCAGCCGACCGGCGTTATTTAGAGCTTTTTAAATCCATTTTTCGACATCATGAGCTGAACATCGCGGCGGTAGACTGTGATTAAGAACCTCCCGCCGCTCTCCCGCAGAATAGAGAGACGATGATTAAAAGTTGTTCTTTTGGGGAAACATTTTTGACTTTTCCAGGCAGAAAGCTGCAGGTGCGCGCCCAACATTTACCAAAAAATAATTTCTAAATGTCAAGCCTTTTTAACAGACGAAAAGAGAAAGCCAACAAAATCAGCTGAAACCAACAAAAGGGCAAAATGTGCAGGTGGTGGAAGCAACGCACACATACACACAAACACCCACACACTCTCATACAAACACACACACACACACACACACACAAGATAAATATTATTCCAAACCGTGACAGTTTTATCCAGATTCCTCTGCTGGTTGTTGTGGCTCAGCTGTCAATCAAATACTGTCTGTTTCTTTAAAGAGGTTCTTTAGTTTGTGTACTATTAGTTTAATATATAGACGCACTGTATTTTAACTTCTTAATCAGATAACTCTCCATATGATCTGATCATCTGCTTCAAAAACAACCTCTGACACTCCTGCACTACTGGGTAATACCGTATTTTTCGGACTATAAGGTGCACTTAAAATACTTTATTTGCCTTATGAATGAATTATGGATTAACTTTCTGACTTGGAAAATATTTTATGTACAGCACGTATACAAATCAGTCTAAATGTTTTAGTACTACTTTGGTAATTTATTTTATTTTTATATAATTTTTCCACCAACAGTTTTGTGTTTACTACAAATCTCTGTAGTATTACCCCGTGAGGCTCCGTAGTATTACTCTGCAAGTCTATGTAGTATTACTTTGCAAGACTTCTTAACAATACTATGTAAAGCTGTGAAGTATTATTCCACGAGACTCCGTAGAATTACTCCGCAAGGCTCCATAGTACTACCCCGTGAAGCTCCATAGTATTACTTCACAGGGCTTCTTTGTATTACTCTGCAAGTCTATGTAGCATTACTCAGCAAGTCTCCTTATCATTACTCCGCAAGGCTTGGTTGTATTACTTTGCAAGACTCCTTAATAATACTCCGTAAAGCTGTGTAGTATTACTCTGTGAGGCTCCTTAGTATTACCTTGCAAGTCTATGTAGTAATACTCCACAAGAGTATTTAATATTACTGGAGTAGTACTCACTAAAGCTGTGTAGTATTAATCCACAGGGCTCCGTAGCATTACTCCGTGAGGCTCCTTAGTATTACCTTGCAAGTCTACGTAGTATTACTCCGCAAGTGTCCTTAATATTACTACCTAAAGCTGTGTAGTATTACTCCACGAGGCTCCGTAGTACTACCCCGTGAGGCTCCTTAGTATTACTTGACAAGGCCCTGTCGTATAACTCTGCAAGGCTCAGGACTATTACTTCACGTTGCTCCATAGTATTACTCCACGAGGCTCCGTAGCATTACTATGTAAGGCTTCATAGTATTACGTAGTATTTTCCCAAGAGGCTTCATAGTAAGTACAATGCAAAATGAAATAAAAAGGTGCTGAAAATGACTTAAAGGAATCACACATAATGTAAAAATACTTCAAACATCCCGACAGAACGAGTGACTCTGCAGTAAATGAAGTGTCGTCTGAGGAGGTTCACGAGCACGAGTCGACATCTGGGTGATTTGATCCAGTCATGGACGCAGCACTCGAGCTACACCAGCGCCAGTTGGAATTGACAGAAGAACCAGGATGTTGTCGGCGTCAGGACGAGACCGTCACCTGAACTCAGCAGGACGTGCAGCACGAATGCGACGCCGACTCCATGAATACTGCATGCAAGCATCTGTTCGCATAATTGCCTATTGATTCAGCCGCTCGCGTTTCACCAAACACATGTTTGTTTTGACGGCCATGTGGATCCGAGATGTTTCCCGGCCACCACTTCCAGAGTCGTGATCCGTGAGCCATTACCCGCCGGCTCCTATCAAAGAGGACCGCGGTCCCGGTGGGATCCGGTCCGAGGCAGAGCAGCGATCGCTCGTCTGGAGCCCTCTGCGGCTCCGTCCGGAGGAGAGATGATAACTTTATCTTCTAATTGTAACCAGGCGGCGGCGAGAGAGCATTAACCAGCGAGCGGCGCCGTCTGGGGAGGTTTAAGTGAGCGTCGTGCGAGGAAAGGGGCCGATGTTGCCGTGATGTAACAAAGGAATATTTAAATCCACATTAGAGAAGAAAGGCGCGCAATTATGTGCGTGTTTGACGGGCCATTGAAATGGAAATGAACGCTGTTGCTTCGGGGACGTGGCATTAGATAAGTGCACCGGTCGGTCGCCATGTTTTCAGCGTTCTGTGATATTTAGTTTAAACACGGGTCAGGACTTCCATTGAAGCCATGAAATGGTTTTACATTTTCTCTGATCGTCTGAACTGGTTCCAGTCCCTGATGACGCTCAAGTCAAGATCAAACACTGTTTTAGACAAGAATCATCTCAATTAGTTCCTGCAAGATCATTTCAAAGGACATTGTTTTTTTTTATTTTAAATTTTTCATCAACCATTTTTTTCTGAATAATTGTCTTTTTAAGGATTAGAAAGTCAATGGAAGCCACAAATAAGTGAAATAAAAGTTGTACATTTAAACTAGTCGTCTGAACTGGTTCAAGTTCCTGATGATGGTCGAGTCAAGAAAAAAACCCACTATTTTACAGTAATACTTTATAATGATAATAATAACAGTAATAGTTTAACATCTTGACTCTCAATCAGTTCCTGCAAGTTATTTTTGAAGTACATTGTTTTTATTCATTTATATAAAAGATTAAATGTCAAAGTACTTTGGAAAGTATTTAATATAGTTGGAACTACATTTTCTTGTTTTCATTTTTTAATTAAATAAACGTTTTTATTGTTATCTGTTTCTCAATTTACTCATTTAACAACTGGTTTTATAAAAAAAAAAGAAAAAGTTATCTTGAAGCATTTCAATCATTTTTGAAAACATTTGCTGCTGAATTATTGTTTTTTTATTTTGTCTTGTTCATATTAACTTTCGTGTTTAATAAATTAAATAAGTTACCTAACTTGTTATGATAAATTTTTTTAATACATATTAACTGTATTTGGTTTAATTCATTAGTTAAAAAAAATAAAGAATTCACGTCATACTCGTTTGCATTTACATAGTAAATAAATGCACTGAATCCAAAAGTAAATTTTCCTAAATGTAAGTTTTAGAGTAGATTTATTAGCTTTTATACAAGACGATTCTTCGACGTTGCCTTTCGGTTCCACCCGTATATCAAGGGTCCCTAATGGAGCGTCTCCAGAACCTCTATTTTAGGAAGAGATTCCGTCGCCTGGAGGAAGAAAAGCAGAGAAACTTTAAACGATGTTCTTCTTCACGCGGTCGTGAAACTGAAATACAACTGAGAGATGGAATTGTGAGATGAAGTGAGAGCTGGTGTCAGTGTGTGTTCCATCTGCCCCACTGTTTTATTAAACAATATACAGTCTCCTCAGGGCCCGACACACACACACACACACACACACACACACACAAATAACTCGCCCACTGGCATAAACAGGAATCTGCAACTTATGCTCTTCAGCAGGATGAGCTGCTTCTCATTTGCAAGGTTGTGACATTGAAGCTTCCGCCACATGGAGAAAGTGTTGAAGTCAATGTAGTCACGTGGTGCTGCTGGTACAAGACGCCGTTGTGATAGTGCAAGTATTAACAACAAAGTAGTAGCATTAGTTGTGGTACTTTAAGATTAGCGCTAGTAAGGAGCAATAGCATCCGCTGCAGTATTTGTAGCTGAAACACTATCGTAGGCATATTACAGTAGTAAAAGTAAGTTGTAAAATAGTAAGATTAGCATTAGCATTAGCATTAGCAGCTATAGCAGCAGTAGTAAAAGTAGTGGCTATGGAAGTAGTTGTAGTAGTGGTAGTAGTTGTAGCATCAGTAGTAACAGTAGCATCATAAGCATTAGCATTAGCAGATATATTAACAGTAGTAAAAGTAGTGGCTATGGTAGTAGTAGTAGTAGTAGTAGTTGTAGCATCAGTAGTAACAGTAGCATCATTAGCATAAGCATTAGCAGCTATAGCAACAGTAGTAAAAGTAGTGGCTATGGAAGTAGTAGTAGTAATAGTAGTTGTAGCATCAGTAGTAACAGTAGCATTTTTTTGCATTGGCATTACAAATCTTATCAGTAGTTGCTCCTTTTATTAGCATTGGTGGTCGAAGCAGTAGTAGTTTTGATAAAACATCAGTTAGGGGCGTAAAAAAATATCCATAGCCCTTAAATATTGTGACACAACAACACTGTATCGATTAAGAAATATATATATCTTAGGGGGCTTTACAAGTAATATTGTATTGTATCATAGTTTTTCTTTGGTTTTATATTTCAATAAATAAATAAATACTTTTCAAATTTAAATTTAACATATTAATTGTTTTTGTTGAGGACGAGAGGATACAGTCAACTCAAGCAGCTTTTTTAAGACTTATTTTGGTTTGAAAACAAATGAAAGCAGTTACGACTTCGTCAAGAGTCATGTGGTCTGTAAATATAACACCAGAGTCAAGAACTCGACAATACTACACATATATACTTGTTACTAACCTATCACAACACCAGAGTCAAGTACTCGACAATACCACAAATATATCCTTGTTACTACACTATCCCAACACCAGAGTCAAGTACTCGACAATACTACACATATATCCTTATTACTACACTATCCCAACACCAGAGTCAAGTACTCGACAATACTACACATATATACTTGTTACTACACTATCACAACACCAGAGTCAAGTACTCGACAATACTACACAAATATCCTTGTTACTACACTATCACAACACCAGAGTCAAGTACTCGACAATACTACAAATATATCCTTGTTACTACACTATCACAACACCAGAGTCAAGTACTCGACAATACTACACATATATACTTGTTACTACACTATCACAACACCAGAGTCAAGTACTCCACAATACTACACATATATCCTTGTTACTACACTATCACAACACCAGAGTCAAGTACTCAACAATACTTCAAATATATCCTTGTTACTACACTATCACAACACCAGTATCAAGTACTCGACAATACTACACATATATCCTTGTTACTACACTATCACAACACCAGAGTCAAGTACTCAACAGTACTACACATATATCCTTGTTACTACACTATCACAACACCAGAGTCAAGTACTCAACAATACTTCAAATATATCCTTGTTACTACACTATCACAACACCAGTATCAAGTACTCGACAATACTACACATATATCCTTGTTACTACACTATCACAACACCAGAGTCAAGTACTCGACAATACTACTCATATATACTTGTTACTACAATATATCGTTTCCCATGTATCGTGCTATGTATCGTATCGGCAGATTCGTGACAATACACATTTACTGTGAAGCAACAAGAACACGATAAAGAAACGGAGAAGAATGTGGACGTAATGAGGCGAGATTGACTTTTTAAAGACGCAGCAAAGGTTCTGCAGTAACGGCTGCTCCGGCGTCGATATCACTCCTTCACGTCCAGTCCAGACGAGTGTAAACGTGCGCATCCTCACGCACGTCCTCACCTGCGTGATGGTCTGACCTGTGCGGCGTTTCTGCAGCGCAGGTAGTTCCTCTCACCTGGTGATGCAGTGTGTGCTGATGCTCCGGCTCGGAGGCACAACATTTGTCACCATCATGCCGGTGTTATCAGGCGGCGCAAAGACGGATGAGTCATCTTTAGGAGGAGCCGTGAGTTAGGAATGCACAGCTTCTGAACTGTGCTGGAAATGTTCTTTTTTTTCTTTTCTTAAATTGAATCCACACAAAACCAACCCTGCAGGTGATCCCAGCTGGAGGAGCCGAAAGAGTCGAACCAGCGCTGGATCCTGTTTCACACTTCTTAACGACAAACACTTTCTTTTCTGTCAAAGATCGACGCAGAGGAAGAGATTTGACGCGACTGTTGTGCTTATCGTTGAACGCTGCAGGAGGAAATGATGCAAATGTTAAGAAAATTAAATATGTATTCGTTTTGTCGCCATGTTAAACTAGCCAGCAGCAGATTGCGTTGTATTGCAGTACGTGTTTTGTCTCAAGTACATTTCCTGATGGTTGTTAAAAAATACACTGATATGACGTCATCTTAGATTGATGTGTAAGAACATGTGTTTTTTAATAAGATGTATTACATGATGTTATTTAAATGTGTAATTATGAGTAACATGAGTATTATGGCTTTAATCTTGTAATAAATGCATTTTGTACGACTATAATCTAGTAATAAATGAATTGTGTACGACTATTAACATAGTAATAAATATTTTCATACAACTTTAATCTCGTAATAATTGTATTTTGTACGACTATTAACATAGTAATAAATATTTTTGTACATCTAGGATCTCGTAATTAAGTATTTTGTATGACTTTAATCCCTTTAATGAAAGCATTTTCTACTACTTTAATCTCTTAGTAAATGCATTCTGTACAAACATTAACATAGAAATAAATATTTTTGTACTTCTTTTATTTCGTAATAAAGTATTTTGTATGACTTGAATCTCTTAATAAATGCATTTTGTACAACTATTAACATAGTAATACATATTTTTGTACAACTTTAATCTCATAATAAAGTATTTTGTACGACTTTAATCTCTGAATAAATGCATTTTGTACGGCTATTAACATAGTAATAAATATTTTTGTCCATCTTTGATCTCGTAATTAAGTATTTTGTACAACTTTAATCTTGTAATAAATGCATTTTCCACTTAATCTAGTAATAAATTCATTTTGTATGACCTTAATCTTGTAATCAAGTATTTTGTAAAAGGTTAATCTTGTAATAGATGCATTTTATATGACTTTAATGTTGTAAAATATACATTTTATGACTTTAATGTCGTAATAGATGCATTTTATATGACTTTAATGTCGTAATAGATGCATTTTATACGACTATAATGTCGTAATATATGTATTTTATATGACTTTAATGTCGTAATAGATGCATTTTATAGGACTTTAATGTCGTAATAGATGCATTTTTTACGACTATAATGTCGTAATATATGTATTTTATATCACTTTAATGTCGTAATAGATGCATTTTATACGACTATAATGTCGTAATATATGTATTTTATATGACTTTAATGTCGTAATAGATGCATTTTATACGACTATAATGTCGTAATATATGTATTTTATACAACTTTAATGTTGTAATAGATGCATTTTATATGAATATAATGTCATAATATATGCATTTTATACGACTTTAATGTCGCAATAGATGCATTTTATATGACTTTAATCTCGTAATAGATGCATTTTAAATGACTTTTATCTCGTAATAGATGAATTTTATATGACTTTAATCTCGTAATAGATATATTTTATGAATTTAATGTCGTAATAGATGCCTTTTATATTACTTTAAAGTCGTAATAGATGCATTTTATATGACTTTCTTTTTTGTCATAAACACATTTTATACAACTTTAAGCTAGTAAAATCTAAATCATTACATGAATGTGAAAACTATCTGATAAGCATTTAATTCTACTGAAATCCATGAAATGTATATGATGCATTTAAGGATGTTAAATAGATCCTAAAAAGTAAATGATAACGTTACACTATATACAAGCACAAAATAAGGTTAAAATGTGTTGTAATTTGATATATCCAAGGCGATCATAAACAACGTTAATTGCATCAGCTATTATCTGTTTTCCACAGAGCGCTTTTCTTGGCTGCTGTTGTTTTTGTGATGAATCAAAGCTCGTGAAAGTCACCAGATGTAACTTTTTAATCAGCCGACAGCCCTCTCCAGCACAACAACGCCAGCGACACGAGGAGAAACGAGGAAATTCACAGTCACGCCTCTCTAAACCGGCGCCAAACTCTCTCCACGTCTCCCTGCTCCCCCGATCGCCATCTCTCTCCCTGTGCCTCTTTCATTCATCTCACTCGGTTCCACTCACCTCGCCTCACACCTGAGCATTTCAATATCCCGGGGGCCTGGATTGAACCTGAGGAACATCTATTGAATAGAAAAGTTTCCGCTGAACTGATGATCACCGCTGATGAGTCAACAAAATCGGGGTCGGCATGACTCAGCATGTTTAAGTTACTGCATCGTAATGAAGATATTCCTCCATCAGACGACCATCGACCCGGATAACATTTTTATTTAAATTTTATCAAACACCTCACTTGACTTTTAAATTACTTCTTATCTTGAAATTACAGAGATGAATTGAATATTAACAAAATGGATGTGGGCGTCAAACCCCCTCATGCAGGCCCGACAATTCTAAATAAGAAGTATAGACTGACACTGTATATAGAAGCAGCAACATCAATGGTGGTAATAGTAAGTATTAATAGTTGTTGTTTTTGTTGTGGGTGAAACACTAGTACCATTATTAATAGTCGTATTAGTATCACAAATGCTCCTCCCATGATGCAACACTAATAGACTCAGGGACTCATTGATATTAGACTTTATAACTGTTTGGAGTGAAAGGATGATGTAATTCTATGTAAATCTTTCTATCCTTTTTCCTTAGTATTCTATTCCTTGTGTTATTTCCTTTGATCCTCCTCTAAACTTGCACTTTGTCATCCCTTGCATTGCTTTTCTTTGCACGAAATCCCAGTAGAAGTGACCATTCATTTATTTACTTTTCTTATTGAAAAACATGTATTTTAAAACATGTATTTTAGCTCAGAAGTGAGGCATCACCCCCCCCAAAAAAAAAACAAACTTCTCAGTTACAGTGATCAAAATGGCTCCCATGATGCTTTGCCGCCCAGACAACCAATCACAGTTGTGCATCACTTTTCACACCTATATATGGTATTGTAGCGACCAATCAGACGTCACTAAATCAATAAGTGAGTAGAAAGGGATTGTGGGAACTCACTGCCGCTCTATCGCTCTAGTAGAAGAACTCACATTTCTCCGATCCTTAAAACTCTTCACTGGCTTCCAGTTTCTTTCAGGATCAACTTTAAAATTCTGGTTCTTACTTTCAGATCTATTCATGGTCAGACCTTCCATCAGTGATCTGATCCAGCCTTAGACCCCAGCTCGGGCTCTGAGGTCTGTGGATCAGAATCTACTGATGGTTCCTCGCACACGGTTCAGGACCAAAGGAGAGAAATCCTTCCAGGCTGTTGCTTCTAAGCTTTGGAATGATCTTCCTCTCTCTCTGTGTTTGATGATCTACTGACTCCTTCAAGAAACCTCTTAAGACGTTTTTATTGTTCAGGCTTTTCCCTGATTTTCTGAGACTCCTGTGTTGTTCTCGGTGTTATCTTGACCTTTAAAGTATATATTTTATTGGGTATTGTTTTGATTGTTCAAGCGCTTTGTGACCCTGGTCTGGAAAAGTGCTACAAATATAAATTACTTACTAACTTACTTACTGTTTGGTTGGCACCATAAGTAAGTTCTGTTATTGTTAACTATTGGTGTGTGGGACCCCAGAATAGCGAGGGACCACCGTAGTCGTCTTTAAAGCAGTGAACTGATCTAGTATTAGTAGTATCTCTGGTCTTGGTAGTTGAGGCAGCAAGGGCTGAAAAGAACATTTTATTTTAAAGCTATTGTTTTTTCTTCCCAACAAAACTGCAGCATCATCTCACCTCTAACATCCACGCAGTCGTTGCTGCCGATGACCTCTGAACCCTGCACCCCTACCACAGTCGTGGCCTTGTGGCCGTTTGTTTTTTAACCACCCAGTTAAGCAGTGGGATGTGCGATCGTCTCGATACGTGCGATTGGAAATCAAGCGACGTGTTTAGAGACGCAGACGGCAGCGACTAAGAGACTAAGAGTGAAAATGTTATGAAAACATCTTCAGTCGAGGCAACGGCGCTCCGGGTCGGGGCGGGGGTACGGGGGGGACGGGGATGATGGACAGACTTCCGTCCTCGGCGGACGTTGATAAAGTGCTGGCCGCCGCCGCAGATGTGGAGCTCGACATAAATGACAACGTTCTTCCTGAAGAGTAAACAGAGATGTCATTTCCTCCCGCGGCCACGAGTGTGTGTGTGTGTGTGTGTGTGTGTGTGTGTGTGTGTGTGTGTGTGTGTGTGTGTGTGTGTGTGTGTGTGTGTGTGAGTGGAGGATTTATGGAGACGTAATGGAATCATCAGTCTGTTATTGTGCGTCTCCTTCTTTAAAAAGCACCAGAGTCCATATCAACACACTTTATCTGTGTGCGGCGCCGCGGGCGGGCGGGCTGCGGGGCGACACTGATGAACAGATGGGTGTGATCAACAGATGGTTAACATGCTCGTGCCCCCGAGACAGCGCGACTAGTGTGTGTGGGGTCTGCTAGTGTGGATCTTCTGACGCCGAGGAGGCGGTGACGATTTTCAAAAAAGGTGAGGAAAATAGATGCAAGCGCCGGGATAATCCCAGTGCATCAAAGGCGACTTCTCTGGATCTACAAAGAGGGTCACATAAAGTCCCCCCCAGGAGGTTTGTGCGACGCTGTGCCGAGACCGGCGAACCCCCAAAAACGTTTAGACTGCTGAGTCAGAACATAGAGAAGAAACAAGTCTCTGATCCGCGTCCACAGACAGGGAGTTGATAACCAACATTCTACAGGTAGCAGTTTCATCCTACCTTTGATGCCAAACTTGGATCGCCGTCCGTACTTGCTGATGAGCAGGAAGAGAACCATCAACATCACGCAGGCGAACCCGGCCAGTCCTACAGCGATGGACACCTAGGAAACAGAAAATCATGATTATTTTTGTCCTGTTTAAAACTTTACACTTACACAACAAAACCTTGAATTCTGTCCTTTGATCTATTTTGTGTATCTTTTTTCTTCTTCTCCTCGTTTCAATATGGCTTAAAGAATACACCCACGTCCACTACTGTGACTTCTTTAGCTAATGCTACGTTAATGGTTTTCCTATTAAAGTCATTCTAAAGGTGCCATTTTCATTTATTCAATCTTCTCAGCCAATACATTTTAAAACATTGTGTAAGACATATATACTTCCATCTCAGACATAGATCTAAAATGAATCTTATTCAATTATTATTCAAACACTAAATCTAAGAAATTACTTTATTTGCACTAATTAAGTGGGAATTATTCAACGTTTACTTGTTGTAAAGTTGTTTTTTATTTCATTGTAGATTGACTCAATTGACATTATAATCATATACATATAAGATAGAAAGTGTTACGGGGTGCTACATTTCACCTCACTGCAGCTAGCCTTGTTAGCCACTAGCTAAGCTAGCACTGTTAGCCTCTAGCTAAGCTAGCAAGTATAGCATTGAGTGTCAAATGTCCTTCACTCGACAAGCCAATGGAAAACAACTACTTCATTTCTTTGTTGCCAGCTTGAGACCTTGGCTCCCTAAAGGGTTTGAGTTATGTGACTAAGAAGGCTGATCCTGTATATATCTGCCGCTAAAATCGAAAAATAAATGAAACTTAAGGTTTGCGTTAATATTTAAAAGGAACTGCATATTATGAGCAAAAACCTTTTATTAAGTAATTGTTTACTTAAAAACTAATATCCCAAAGATGTCCGCCGGGAATGAGAACATAAAATATTAATATCAAAATAAACTATAGTAGGAAGTCCATATTGAAACTTTGTAAAAATGCGATGAATGTACATTAATGAAAGTTAATTCACTCATTTTTAACCACTTCCTTAATTGGGTTTCGGGGCCGTTCATTGAACTATGAACTGCTGTGGGATTTTGTATAGTGGGAGGAAACCGGAGTACCCAGATTAAATCCACATATAGACAGGGAGAACATACAAACTCAAAGGTGCGTCCCTTTAAAGACAGTTTTAAAGCATGTATTTTCTATTTAACGATCATGATCAGTCGTGACAAAGCTCAGACTGAGCCGAGCCTCTCACTCTTAAGTTAAACTCAGGGACGTCGCAGACGCTCATGAAACAAGACAAGATAATGAGATTTCCCCCTCGCCGCCCATATCTCTGTTGGTGCGTGAGCTGGAAACGGAAGAAACACATGGAAATGTCCCGTAAACATTTGACAACATGAATATTTCAGCCACTCACCCCAAACGTGTCCTCGGCTTTGCCCGTCTGGATGGTGGGCGTGACTGCGAGAGGGAAGAACACGGACGCCGTCACAGATCGTGGAGAGTCTGAAAACAATTCCGCTGAAATCGATCCCCTGAGCGAGACAAACTGATTTTGGATCGCAGCGGATCCATCGAGTTACGGGGATTGACCCCGATTTCAACCTTCCCACACTGGATGAAGTGAGTGCCGATGCTATTCCTGTACTCGGAATCGACTTCTGATATTTAAGGTATCATCATAATAATCGTATAAAGTGGATAAAGGAGCGGGATTACTGTGCGACATTACATCATCATTAGCTCCACTTTGCTGCTCAGCTCGGTAATTCCCCGCACTCGTCACGTATAAAGCTTCTGCTGATGATGTCAATTAAACAGGAAAATAAAATCGCACTCACCGTAGTCGTAATCTGTTTCAGGACCTGTAAAAACCAGAGGAGCAAATGTTACACACTGAGCAGGAATTACAGTGGAGGTGACGTCACCGAAAAATCATCTAAAATACTCGGATCTAAGTCGGTAGTTTTAAAGAGAAGAGGCTGGAAAACTGGTGGACCAAGGCTAGAGTAGACGCTCACACACTGGTTACTATTCTGTCTCCCTCAGGGCGAAGTCTGTCTTGACCCCTGACCCCGACCTCTGCACTTTTGAGGCTTTCCGTGTGACAGCTAGGAAGTCAAGATCCAGTGACGTCCTCGCATGTGTCGCTGCGGGTTTGAAGGGTGCGGCTTAGGAACAGATTTCCTGTTGTTCGGGTGATCAGATTAGCTTGAATCCACGTTATGATGCCCACGAGCAATGCTTCTACCATAGAGTCACTTTTAAAGAAACTCTTACATGTACCTCAATATGTGACTTACTAATCTCACGATATGGTTAGATACGATATATTTCAATACACTTCAGTACTTTCCGAAAGGATTTTAGGGGACGCTTCATTTTGGCTACATCTTATAGTCACTGCCCTTTCTTTTTTATTATACTTTATTATTCTTTTTCCAAAATAGGTCCAAACATTAGCTTTTAAAAGCTGCTGGAGTCAACTGTATCCTCTTGTCCTCAGTCATCGCCAGGATCTCGGAGGATTCTATTGTTCCTTTGGCTGCGGATGACTCAATGACTGCTGCCATCTAGCATCAGGAAGTCTAATTACAACAACAAAATGAACAAAAGCCACAAAATTAAAAACTTAATAAATAAAAAAAACGATACAGTGCTGTTGAATACTGATATAGTATGGTCAACAAAATATCAATATACTGTATATGTGTGTATCAATTGTTTTTCGCAGAACCCTGGTGGAAACCCAGGGATAGATAACTTTGTCCTCTGGCTAAGCTCTGATAGTGCACAGATGATAAACAATGAAGTGCATGGATTTTTCAGTCAATTTCCTTACTCCCCTCATTCTTAAACAAGACCCTTAAGTTACTTGAACTTCTCCCTATCCTTCAGGAGTGGAGGGTATTCCTGATGGTATTCCACTGCAGTACTTCATCTCTACAGTAACCCTGTATGGACCAGACATCGCTTCTTCCTCTGTGGTCCACCAGGAACAAGAACACTTCGCAATGGTTGTGTTGTTTTTTTCAGTTTCACTTCATTCATATAAAACTCAAGGTGGCCAAAACACACTTTTTCACTTTCAGTCATGGTACAAACAACCTACCTTCGAAGGGTTTGTCCAGGAAGTGCCCGTAAACGGTGTTGTTCACTGATCCCAGATAGTTGGACGCTTCGAGGGTGTAGTTCCCGTTGTTGTGGTGAGTCGGGTTTTTGAAAGTGAGACAGCCCTCGACGAAGTCCTGGTAGGTGTCGATGTCAGGACGCAGATACTCGGTGTGTGAAATCTCCTGCGAATTTAAGTGCGTTATTCTTGGTCTTGGATAGGAAAACTGAGCTTATATTATACCGTCATATTTACCAACCACTTATACATATAATAATTCTATTACTGCTGGTGTTATATATCACCGCGTGTGTGGGAAAGATATATAGGGGGTAAAGATGTCTCTGCGCCCGCTAAGTCCTTAGCTTTAGCGATAAAAAAAAAGTTTGGTGGAAACACACAGTAAGTTAATTAAGGTAAGGTAAGGTAAGACTTTATTGATCCCTCAAGAGGTCTCCTTCCGGAAATTGTTTTTTTTCCAATAGCCACAGAAAATACAGCAATTTTTCATTAAAATTTATCAAAATAAAATAAGAACAAGAACAAAGAGAAACAAAGAGATTATTAATTAACGGCTTGTTAAACTGCGACATGCAACTCACACTTGTAAAAGTAAAAGACGTCACTTTAAACCAGACCTGAGTTCTATTCTTTGTTTAAGTAAAAGCATTAAGTTCCGAACCTGACGCTCTTTATTTACCAACTGCTAATTTGCAGCATTTCCATCCACATGTTTTGCCCTCAGAAATGTTCCCGATCCAGAGAGACGAGTCAAACTTTGGAACATCATAATGAAAAGCAGCTTTTAAATGAGCTTAAACACCTTGTGATTGTGAAACCAGCGTATGGTCGGATGCGGGGAACCTCTGACGGTGAACTCTATGCAGGTGTCATGGCGACGCGCCGGCTCCAACAGCTTCACAATGAGGGGAGGAACTGAGGACAGAGAGAACAAGAAGAGATTGTTCACTTGCTGATTAAAGGGTGAGAAGGAATGGAAAATGAATCTGATTGTGTTCCTCCCGCTGCACTGCGGTGAAGGAGAGGACACGGAGCGGCAATTGTCATTTTAATTTGATGGTCTTATCGCAGTCGGCTCAGATGGATGTGAAGTGTGCGTCCGTGTGTGTGTGTGTGTGTGTGTGTGTGGGGGTGTGTGTGTGTGTGTGTGTGTGGGGGTGTGTGTGTGTGTGTGTGTGTGTCGCCGTTCTCAAATGTCCCTGTGTTGACTGAACAACTGAAACTGCTGGCAAACACCACAATGTCATCGTCTCACTGTCACTGGCTCAACAGCATCCTCCGACAAACAGAGTCATTCAGTCGGCGGCGCCGGTTCATCAAACACATTTGGAGATGATTTCTGAAAAGGACGTAATGGACTTATGCACACTGCAGGAGCTGAAGTATATAACTCCTGTTTCAAATAAAATTGGACTTATTAGACTAGATTTAAGTCACATTCAGCTGACAAGTCCAGAAAATGTCTCGAGTGACGATATTAGGAGATGAAAATGTGACCTAAATTGCTTGTAAACATGTAAAAAAAAATCTGTCAATGTGGTGAGAAAACAAACTTGTTTGGTTTATTGTATTAAGTAAGTAAGTCATTTATATTTGTTGAGTGCTTTTACAGACCAGGCTCACAAAGCGATAACAATACCCAATAAAATAGATACTTAAAAGGTCAAAACAACACTGAGAACAACAACACTGCAAGAATAAAAATGTCTTCAGATGTTTCTTGAAGGAGTCAGTAGATCATCAAACACAGAGATGGTTCCAAAGCTTAGGAGCAACAGTCTGGAAGGATTTCTCTCCTCTGGTCCTCAGGAACCATCAGTAGATTCTGATCCACAGACCTCAGAGCCCGAGCTGGGGTGTAAGGCTGGATCAGATCACTGATGGAAGGTCTGACCATGAATAGATCTGAAAGTAAGAACCAGAATTTTAAAGTTGATCCTGAAAGAAACTGGAAGCCAGTGAAGAGATTTAAGGATCGGAGAAATGTGAGTTCTTCTACTAGAGCGGCTCAGAATTCTCGCTGCAGAGTTCTGAATCAATTGCAGACGAGACAGATCCTTCTTGTTATTATAATTTAGACATCATTCTTGTTAAGATAAAAATGTTCAACCCTCTGGCTACAATGTTAATGGTATAATTTGACAATATCATATGTTATTATTAAATGTATCTCCAAAAGTCAGGTATTTATAACGTGAAGAGGAGAAAATTTGGCCGAGAGAACAGAATGTTTTTATTCATAGATCGGGTGATTACTGTAGGTTTCAGAACGTCTGTAGTAGAACTGCCGAAAACACGGATGACAATCCCCAACATCAAGTGTTTGTGGAGCTTCACAGAACCGTGGCCGACAACATAAGGCCTGACGAATCGCACTTGATACACGTTCAAAACTTTCAGGCTGAAAAAATGTGTTAAAATCTGACAGAATGAATAGAGCGATACGACCAACAGAAACATATTGTAGTTTGTGTGCACGGGTTCAAATCCTCTTTGCTCTCCTCCTTGTCAAATCACTCCTTCATTGAATTCGACAGCTCTGTTGTAGAGTTCAGCTCTTGCTCACCCTCGACACCTCAGCGTTACAAAACTGTCCAGAAGTCAACGGTGATTATTGGAAGAAACACAATTTGTGGTGACAACGTAGGAGAAAAAATGTAAGTAAGTACTAGTTAACATACTAGATTTAAACTCCAGAAGACCAAGACATAAGACAAACATAGGAGTCCCAGAAGATTAGAAAAAAGCACAAATAAAAAGGTCTTAAGATACTTCTTGACGGAGTCAGTAGACTCCATCCATGTGTTATTTATGATTTAAAAAAAAGTAATTATTCAAATATTACTGTCATGATTTTCTTAGTTCGCTTCCTAATCTGGGTTTTTCTACCTTGTTAGCAGGAGGCAGGTTTGCACAGCTGAGCTGAGTCTCTCCCTCCTGAAGCAGACCCAGAACAAGAAGAGATCGCCAGTTGGTTGCACCTCCCGACCAGGTTTGACTTGATTTTTTTTTTTACTTTTCCTGAGACTTTTTCTGACATTGATAGTTTTATGTTCAAGTAAATTGATTCCCCTGTGTTCTGGATTCTATTTTTGTTTTTGCCTGAGTTGGAGCCCATTTAGGAATTTACCTTTGTGGATTTTATTTATTAAAGACTATAGCTGTGTCTCAAATCGTATACTTGCGTACTAAAAGCTTTTAGTTCATAAGTGCGTCTCAATTCTTAGTATGTGAAATGTAGTGCTCTATGCACACTAAATTGTCACTAAAACTCCTACAAAAATGAGTATGGATCGATGGAAACTTTCTACCCTAAACGGCTCCATCTTAGTGACAGATTAAACGGAGGTTCCTCCATATATATATATATATATTTATATATATATTCATATACTAACAGGTGCATTTTCAGCAGCAGTAGGAGGATGACATGTCTTCGCTGGTGATAACGGTGTAAATATCTTGCCAATATTATATTTCTTGATCCAAACCAAACGTGCTGCCAGCAGGAGGCGATAGTGTTCCTACAGCTGGTTGAAATCGTCGTTAAATAGTAGTAGAAGAAGAAGCTGTCGCGTCATTTCCTGTTAGTGTGTAGCAGCAGAGTTTGATTTGAGACGTACTATCTGTGGAGAATTAGTTACTAGTTAGTACGTACACTATCCTGATGCATACTAATTGCAAGTATACTAAGAGAAGTATGTGATTTGAGACAGTAAGTGACTTTTCCTCTATCGCGTTTGAGACCTTTTTCTGCTTTTGGGTCGACGCGTCACCCATGACATTAACATCTTCAACCATGGCTACAAGCATAGTGAAAAATTACTACTACTACACCCAAACAGTGAGTTAACTTGAAAAACTGCTTAGCAAAAACTAAAATGTACCATTTATCAAAAAAAGACAACATTTTAATATATATAGAGATATATATATATCTCTATTTATATGTATATATATAGATATATCAAATAATTTGTGAGAAGGTGACAACAATTTTAGAATATGCATTTTTTTTGAGAAATACTTCGTCATGACAACCTCACTGGTGAAGTACTTGCATAAAAATGACACAGAAAAGACGTTGAGATGCTGATACCACCAAAAGTGGTTTGTTTGGCACTTCAGCACGTTCTGGCTGCTGCAGATCGTCTATTTTAATTTGAATGGACTTCCAAATGTGTTTTTCTTTCCGAACATCTCAGTGTGTTCGCAGAAGAGTTGAATTCTTTCTGTCATTATCTATTGTGGCACAGCCATCCATGTTGCCTTCAAGTCCTGCTGTGCTCTTTCTGCGAAGGCTGCATTCATTTGGTTATTTTTAAAGAAAGAAAATCCGATCGGGAGAGTTGGAAATTATTCAGAAAGACGACACCAGCGTTCTGAAGTGGAAAGTCATATTCAATAGAAAGTATTCAAATTGTGTTCACGCTGTTTTAATATTCTTCAAATAAAGCATGTTCCAACAAGGCCCGGCTCCTTTTTAGCAACAGAAGTAAAAACATTTAGCGTGAGTTTTCCTCCTGAAATCACTCTCCTTATCTCTAATCTGTTAGCATCTAATAGAGTTGACGCGCCGTATTTATCACAATATGTTTTCCGCCGCAACGAGCCTCTGACTAAACACACCGCGAACTGCATTGTAAATGTGATTTGCTATTATTTCCACATCTCGTATTAAATCTGTCGATGTGCACTTGGGCTAACAGAAGCAGATGAATGGGGAGCGGTGGCGTCGGTGAGATGCTGGGGCGCCGCTGAGCTGTAATTGGCCTCAACGTGATAACAAACGTGATTCATGGAGAGAAGTTCCATGTTGTAGCGGATGAAGGAATTAAGATTGTTGAAGAGAGAAGACAATGTTTACAAAACTCTCAGCCTTAATGCTGATCAGCAACATTAGCCGTCGAGGGAGTTGTTAAGCAGAAGTGGAAGTAATGTTTGTTTTTACTGAAGTGAAGCTGAAATAAGAAAATGTATAGTTGTGCTTAAAACGATAATCATTCCAATATAATACAACCTCATATTTTGGATTTTTTTTTTTTACTTAACAATAGATGTTCGTAGCTTAATATGTTTGTTAACTAAAATATTTACCGAAAATATTCGTAAGAGGTAAACAAGCGGTATCTAAAATGATGTAACCTAAAATGTTTGTAACTTAAAATGTTCTTAACCGAAAATGTTCGTAACCTAAAATGTTCGTAACTTAAAATCTTTGTAACTTAAAATGTTCTTAACCTAAAATGTTCGTAACCTAAAATGTTCTTTACCTAAAATGTTTGTTACCTTAAAATGTTTGTTACCTTAAATGTTTGTAACCTAAATTTTTCGTAAACTAAATTTTTCGTAACCTAAAATGTTTGTAATCTAAAATGTTTGTAATCTAAATTGTTCGTAACCTAAAATGTTTGTAACTTAAAATCTTTGTAACTTAAAATGTTCTTAACCTAAAATGTTCGTAACCTAAAATGTTTCTTTACCTAAAATGTTTGTTACCTTAAAATGTTTGTTACCTTAAATGTTTGTAACCTAAATTTTTCGTAAACTAAATTTTTTGTAACCTAAAATGTTTGTAATCTAAAATGTTTGTAATCTAAATTGTTCGTAACCTAAAATGTTTGTAATCTAAAATGTTTGTAATCTAAATTGTTCGTAACATAAAATGTTTGTAATCTAAAATGTTTGTAATCTAAATTGTTCGTAACCTAAAATGTTTGTAACTTAAAATGTTTGTCACCTAAAATGTTCGTAACCTAAAATGTTTATATCCTAAAATGTTCATAACCTTAACAACCGCTATCTAAAATGTTTGTAACCTAAGATACCTTTAGATACTGATGGATAGATGGATAGATGGATGGATAGATGGATGGATAGATGGATATATAGATGGATAGATGGATGGATATATAGATGGATAGATGGATGGATATATAGATGGATAGATGGATGGATAGATGGATATATAGATGGATAGATGGATGGATATATAGATGGATATATAGATGGATAGATGGATGGATATATAGATGGATAGATAGATGGATAGATAGATGGATAGATAGATGGATAGATGGACATATAGATGGATATATAGATGGATAGATGGATGGATATATAGATGGATAGATAGATGGATAGATAGATATTTGTAACTTAAAATGTTCGTAACCTAAAATGTTTGTTACCTAAAATGATTGTACCCCAAAGGAACAATAACATGACATTATTTTTGGCTAAATTGCCTATAGTTTAAAATACTTGCTATCATAAATGATATAATAACATTTGTTGCCTACGGTACTTGTAACCTACAGTAAATCTTAAAATAGGAAATATTGGGAAGTGGACAGAGCTGTTGCAGACTAAATAAAATGAAGTCCATGTTTTGGATTACTAGGAGGGTGTCAAGGGGTTCAGTCGCCAGCAATGAGCATAGAGAAGTGAGTCTGAACATGAGTATTAACACACACAACAAATATAAGTATATAAATACCATAGAACCCACAAGCCTCTTGCTGTGAGGCTGCAGCAACAACATAAACGTATAAGCTTATTTTTAGCTTCGCCAACTGACCTCAAATCTTACAAAATGTTCTCCTTTCAACACTTTTATTCTTTTCCTTACTTTCCTACCACAAGCCATGCGAAGAGTTTTCTGTCCGCCATCTCACTCGGAGCTGCTCTCAGCCGCCTCTCTTTCCTCCCACACCGAAAAAAGATGCATATTTTCTTTTTTTTTCTCCACGTGTGGCATGTTACCATTCCTCCTTCCAATATCTTCCTCATCTCCCCGCGTCCATCTCTTCTTCGCTTGCGGAAGATTTGTATTCGGCTGAGGTCAGCGCGCCGTTGAGCGGCTCTCTCGGCCCGTCTCATTTACGTTTCCCAGCATTATTCATGAGGCCTCTGTTTGACACAAAATATGCAAACAGCCTCTTTTATAGGTCACGTGCGAGTAAACACAATAAAGCCCGGCGTAAATATGAACCGGAAGAGTGAGAGTGGAGGTCACAATTGTAATGAAGATGGATGAGAGCGTTTAGCGCCTTGAAAACACTAATAAGTACTTTCCTCCATCCACCATTCTCTTTGTGTGTGTGTGTGTGTAGTTGTGTGTGTGTGTGTACTCACAGTGAACCGTCAGTTGGATGGAGGCGTTGGTCATGCCCACGATGTTGGTCGCCGTGCAGGTGAGAAGGAAGTTGTTGTCGTCCCGGCTGATGTTGACCAGGGTGATGTTGATGGAGTGGATGGTGTTGTTGTTGTAGACCTTGGCTTGCTGGGGGCGCAACAGAGGGAAAGGCTGTTAAAATCAGCCAAAAAACGACACGAGATAAAGAGGACTTCCTCCTTTAGATCTTCTGAGGGTCCAGGTCCAGTGTGTTGTCCTGGATCTGACCCAGGTCCTCCTCCAAGTTGATGTATTAAAATCCTCAACTTGCTTCCTCCATATGGAGGAGTTCTCACCTCTACATCTCTCTGGATCAATGGGCAACACTTTACATTTCCTCTCCTCACCACTGTTTTTTTTTGTTTAAGGTTATAGCAGCTGCGGCACCTCTCATCACCGTACAACACTGTGTCAGCTGTAAGTCAAGTTACCATGGCGATGCCTCCGACGTGCGAGATGTCTCCGACACTCTCGTCTATTTCCGAGGCGTTCAGCTCGTTCAACATCAGCTCGTATTCATTTATTCATTTTTATGTTTTTTTCTCTCCCGCACGTGACGCCCCGAAAAACTCACGTCCTGCGAGTCGAAGGTGCGCAGGCCGTTGACGGGCCAGTCCACGTCGGGCAGCGGGGACCCCGAGCCGTTGCAGGTGGCCGTGACCCGGTCGCCCTCCACCACCGTCAGGTTGCTGTGGCTCACGCTGATCTCGGGGAGGTCTGGTGAGAAGAGAGGAGAGGTCGTGAGGTCGTGAGGTCGTGAGAAGTGACACAGCAGAATCCTGAAGTGGAGATGTTTGGATCTAATTATTAATTAATTATTTATTTAATTAATAAGTATTTTTATGGTTTGAAAATATCAAAGTGGGATTATAAAGTAAATAATAATGCATCAGTTATGGAATATTTTTAATGGAATATTTATCATTTTATGTATTTCATTGTCATTATTATTATTTTTTAGCCCGGTTTTAGTGAAAGTTATAATAATTTCTTGTTTTAATCAAAGAAAAACACATGTAATAAAAATAATATAATGGAAAAAAATGTTGAAATAAATTACCTTAACTTGAATACAGAATTGTGAAAGTGCTTTTAGTAAATCATATTTATAACTTCACATTTTATTGAAATACACAAATGTAAAATACATTTTAACAACACAATTCATGAATTATTTATAAACATAATGAGTCTATTTATTTGAATACCTCTCCTTATATTCTATTTATTAGCGAATATTTTCTTTTAAATAAATTCATCCTAATACAAATAAACATGTTTCAAAATGACCTTTTACCGATCATATTAAAAAAGAGAAAACATCTTGTATTTTGCAGCATTTAGTCGAATGATCTATATATAGCTTTTCTTATATAAATGTGTCATGAAAAATGTCTTCTTATATAATTATTTCACACTAATTCAAGCACATCTAACTCTTCTGCACCCATGAGTTGACGTCGGTCTCCAACTTTCTTCACACACAATCGTGGTGCGTTCACTGACTCCCCCCGGGATGTGCACTCACCACAGTTGCTGATGTTCATGTCCAGCAGCAGCGTCCTCTTGTAGCCCACCGCACAGTAAAGCTGTTGTCCACTCAGCCCCGCCTCCCCGCGCTGTTGCCATAGCTGCAGCCAGCGGATCTCACAGCCGCAGTCAAACACCACGTCCTCTAGATGACTGCAGACAAAGAGACGGCAGCAGAATTCTGCTTTACTCATCACAGCTTGGCCGGAGAGAGGCACAGACGTTTAAATATTTTAAACACCCAGCGCTGACCCAGAATGCCGTGCAGCAGGTGCCAGGACTTCATTGTGACCACGGATTTGAAGGGGGGAACGCGTCGAAGGACTCGCTCGATCGGATGTTTAAAAATAGGTTGAAAATATTCCATATCTACGACAGTTCAGGTTCAGTGTTTGGACAAAAGGTTGGCCTGGTTTTCTACATCATACAAATCACTGACATGTGTGACACAAGGGACACCCTGGACAGTTCTATAGTCCATCACATGGACAAACACCCGCTCCACAGATAAATGCAGACAGTTTAAAGCATGTACATCCAAACGTTCGTTTACCTCTGTCGGGTGAAAAAAGGAGAATCACTGAATAACAATTTGCTTCAGAAGCATCGATCAATATCTTAGTCTGACTCACTGTTAAAGAGTTAAAAGACAATAAACACTGTGTCATCTTGGCATCAGACCATTAAGACTAGTGTAGTGACTAGTAGGTGTGCGAGAAAATATTGATCCATTGATACATATCTATAATTTTTCACGATACCACATTGATATTAAACAAC